>NC_134487.1:298134891-298249891 GCF_040206685.1 Ascaphus truei
TTGTCTCTCTCTCTCTGCTGTCTCTCTCTCTCTCTCTCTCTGCTGTCTCTCTCTCTCTCCTCTCTGCTGTCTCTCTCTCTCTCTCTCGTCTGCTGTCTCTCTCTCTCTCTCTCTCTCTCTGCTGTCTCTCTCTCTCTGCTGTCTCTCTCTTTTCTGAAGCTAGGGTCACGTTTGATGTGTGAATGGCTCCCGATAGCATTAACACAGTTCCCTTTTAAATCACTCCAAGCCCTGTAATATTTCCTCCACTTTATTGGGAAAAAGCAGCAGAATACAGATACTTGTGGATGGTATGTAGTGGTGATTATTAGTTAGAAACCGGTAAAAAGAGATGGCCTCACCATGGGGGAGTGAACAGAGAAGGGTCTTGTACTCACTGTCTCCAGGGTGGAAAAGGAAGTGAGGGGCAGTGTGGGTAAAGGAATAGTCTAGGAGCAGGACTAGCCCATTCTGGTGAGGATCTCAGAAACTGCAGTAGCAGCTCACTGATTCCATGCCCAGAGGCAAGAAATGCAACATTGTTGCAAGTTACACAGGCACAGTATGCGTGTGTGCAAACTCCATGCAGCTGGGAATAAGATCTGACAGGCAGAAGCTGCAAAGGCGAGAGGGGGGTGAGTCAGAAGTGTAGTTCTTGTTCCATGACACTCCCCGTCTGGTATCTGTAGATACCACTATATAACAGACTATGTGGAACATATGTGCAATGCATAACAAAGATAACATCACATTCTCAAACGATGCAAGAGTCCATGTCCACATAGCGATGTGACACCGGCCGGTATCACTGGTATCAAGGTCCCTTGGTCAAGGTTCTTTGGCAAAGGATGCAGGGTGGATGCACAGCTCCAGGTTTGCTGGTTGCACCACAATGTCTTTGTGTAAAAGTGTCTGGCACTGTTTCCTTTTAGCCTTGTGAGAGAACAGTCTTTTTGTCTCTGTAGTTTTACCCACAGAACGCATCCCCTTGTAGGTATGCCAGTCGTGGTAGCCTGTCGCTCTATCACCTGGCGTTTGGCAGAAGGAGATGGCTTTTGGCCCCTTGCGGAAGCGGAACAACAATCCTGGAAGACTGGTTGTCGAATCTAGTCCAGTAAAGTGGGCGTCGTTCAGGGAGACTCCCTGAAACTGAGTGCTGGGGCTGAACACTACCCGGATTTGATCGGGTTCCTGAGGGTGGTAGGCCCCAGATGATTGGAGGTACCGGCATTCTTCACCTTTCTTCATTAGAGGTGCTGGCTTTACGTGGCCGGTAAGGCATATCTTCTGGATGAAGGCCACAAAGTTGTTTTTGGTCTCTGGTTCCCTTTGTAGGTCGCAGAGGTGCGAAGTGAACCTAGAGATGGCATGTTCTTCATTGTTTGGGAAGCGCCTTCTTGGTGAACGGAATGGTAGCGGAGTCACCCAACTGCTTAGTCCGTCTTTAGAGAGCTCCTTGACTGTTAACTTCGGGAATCCTCTATCTTCCCTTGATGGTGTTTGTTTGTCATCGTTCCTTGTTGTCTGGAACGCTGTGCACCGTAGGTCATTGGCGCATTCCTCTTGCACGAGAACATCTCCCCGTAGTTTGGTTAAACGCTTTTGTGTCTCTTTGTTAACTGCCATCGGGAGGTTATTTTCTCCCTGGACGTAACGAAGAACAGTCTCTTTTGCCCTAGTAAATCCCTTTATGAAATGTCTCTGTGGCTGTCTCTTTTTAGACGTGTGAGAGGACAGTCTTTTTGACACTGGGACTTCACCTGTAGGGCGCAATCTTTTGCGGCTATGCCAGCCGTGGCAGCTGGGTGCTTTGTCACTTGATACTCTGTGGAGAGGAACAACTGTACGTCTTAGTTGTGCCATTGCTCGCGGGAGTATTGTCTGATTGTTCATTGCCTTTTTGACGATCCCTTTGTCGGTCACCTTTGGGAGGTTACTTCCTTCCCTCGGTGGAATCGACTCGTCATCCTTAGCTGTCTGGACTGCTGAGCATCCTAGGCCATTGTCGCATCCCCTTGATGTGAGGATGTCTTTGTTGATCTCAGGGGTATGACCTTGTCTTTTCTCTTCACTTGGCCCTTCGGTCACTTGGAGATGGCCAAGACATGGTTCAGGGAGAGATATGTGTCCACATTCTGTCACCACTGTTCTGCGGGCATCAACGTAGTCTTGCCCGTGCCCTTTGTTGGTGCACGCGTTGCCCACTATCACCCATCCTAGGTCAAGTCTTTGGGCGTATGGCGCGTTGTGGGGTCCGTTATGCTGTTTACGGACTTTATGTACCCTCATGATGTAGCAAGCAAGATCTTGGCGCCTTGTTCTACCGGCCGGATGTGGTTGGCTATTCCTTTGAGGTGGGAGTAATGGAGTGCCACGTCTGGTGTGGGAATCTCGTCCCTGTTTGTGGCCATGTGGTTGCACTCGATGAGTGTGGGAAGGGGCATGTTCGCTTTGCCGTCTATTGAGCATATGGTGTAGCCATTCACTCTTCTCCCTGTGGTCTCCATTCGCCCTGCGCACGTCCTGAGAGTGTAAGGAGAAGCACCGTCTTGTATGTTAAACATGTCAAAGAACTCTGACCTGACCAGCGATCGGTTGCTCTGGTCGTCGAGGATTGCGTACATCCGAATAGCCTTCTCAGGTTGTCACTGGGGGTGCACTGCGACAAGGCATATTTTGGAGCAGGACATTTTGTCACCTTCTTTTCCGCAAACCTCAGTGCGCTGAGATGTGACGGATGTTGACTCTCCTTCTTCTTTCTCCCCGCCATGCTCCGCTACGGAGGATGGGTTCTTAAGTTGGTGGAGTGTCAGCGCCTCTGGGTGTAACGCTGTCACGTGCTTGTCACTTTCGCACACTGTGCATTTGATCTCTTCTTTACAGTCCCTGGCTAGGTGAGTCGTGGAACCGCAGCACCTGAAGCAAACTCCGAATTCTCCAAGTAACCTCTTGCGTTCCTCTAGGGACTTCATCCTGAACCCAAAGCACTTGTTGAGTGGGTGTGGTTTCTTGTGTATGGGACATTCCCTGTTTGGGTCCCTTGGTTTCTTGTCTCCGGCGACCGACTGATCGGGAGTAGTTTGGGTCGTGGGAGGCCGTCCGTCCTGCGGGCCGAGATGGGTGTTTGGGGGTTACCATATCTCGTCGCTGGTCTCTCGTTCCTCAGGCTGCTTGCACTGTATGTTGTTTGCGCACCTAAGAAGAAGCTGGGGTCGTTCCTCGTCCTTGCTGCTTTGCGAATGAAGCTCAAGAAAACTGAGAATGGGGGGTAGACGACTTGCTTCTCCCTTTTGTATTTGGAGCCTTGTGAGATCCATTTTTCTTGGAGGTTGAAGGGTAGCTTCTCCAGGATGGGTCTCACTCCACGAGCTGAGTCTAGGACGTTGAGACCTATTAAGGAATGGTCTTTCCTTGCGAACTCCAGTTCTTGCAGGAGGTCCCCGAGCTCTCGTAACTTCGAGTAGTCTTTAGTTGTGATCTTGGGGAAGCTCTCGACTCTTTTGAAGAGTGAATCCTCGACTGCTTCGGGGCTGCCTTAGGACTCTTCTAGCCTTTCCCACACTAGGTCAAGACCTACTTGGGGTTGGTGCGCGTTTGCCGCCCGCAGTCTATTCGCGTGCTCTCTGGATTCGTTCCCCAGGAACTTGAATAGCAGGTTGAGCTCTTCCCTCGCTGAGAAGTCCAAGCTGTTGATTGCGTCTTTGAACGTGAACTTCCACGTCCGGTAGTTCTCAGGGCGGTCGTCGAAGCTGGTGAGTCCTGCTTGCACCAGGTCACGCCGGATCATGTACTTGACTATGTCTATCAGGCCTGAGGCATCGGCGTGTTTGTCCCGTTCTGAGGTAGTTGCTGGGAGGGTCTGTGCGGTCGCCTCTTCCTTGGCGTGGACACGTGATGGCTGCTGGCCAGTGTGAGGGGCTGTTTTCTCTCGCGTGGGTGTACCTGGATTGCGAGCCCGTTGTGGTGCATCCGTGCGCGCGCTGGCGTGTGGATCACTGTTGCGGCTGTGGCTATCCCAGGCAGCATGTACCATTGAAGGAACAGCGTCTTCTCCTTGTGGGCCTAGCAAGTCTTCAGTGTCTGTGGAGTCACTCCATCCGTGTTGAGATGGTGCGCTGGTGTTTACACTGAAGAGGCTCCTTACGTAGTCTTCAGTGCGTTGGCTGATCCTCGAGGCTGGATCCGTCTGAGGCAATCCGTTCTCCCGCCGTCCTTGCTCCCGCCGCTCCTGTTGCGCGGCTGCTTCTAGGACTTCAGCTGGGCCTATGGCGGCGGCTTCCTGTAGCTCTATTTGCTAGCGCAGTCATAATTCAGCTTTCCTACGCGCAGTGGCTGCGGCAGTAGCGGCGGCAGCATTGGCGGCGGCAGTGGCGGCGGCTGTCTGTTCCTCCTCTTCTATGCGCGCTCTTCCTGCTCTTATGGCTGCCTCTCTGCGACTATATTCGGCCCTGGCACGTGCGGCCTCTGCGGTGGCTCGCGCCTTGGTAGCGTTTGTGTTTGACGTGTGAGATTACGCTGATCTTGATGAGTGTCTGGATGTGCTTGAGCGCTGCGATGCGGTTTCCTGCAAAAGGTCCTTTCTCTTATTCTCAGCATCCGTGATGGCGGTTTGCACGATGCCATCACGTTCTAGGTCAATCGCCTTTTCTAGGTCGCGCTCTCGTATGCTATCTTCCATGTTAGTTCTTGTTAGATAGGTGAAATACGCCTGTGACAGTGCTTGATAGCGCGAGTGATCTATCTTCAATTGAGTTATTGCCTGCTCGAGCTGTTGTATATAGTTACCAGCGCCGGCGACATTGCATATCCCAAGTGTGGTTGTTTCCCAGGCCAACTCTAATTTAGCGCGGTGCGCTTCAATGTCAGTCTCATATTTTTCGCGGGCCTTTTGTGTCAGTGTGACTGTCCATTTAGGCCTTGCGTCTGTCTGTGCCTGTTGCAGTTGCGCAGCGGTCTCTGTGTCTGAGTGATCGCTCTCCTGCGTGATATCTGGTGAGGCTCTGAGTTCTGCCATTCTGTAGGTGTGTGTAGGCCTTTAGCCAGTGCGTGTGGCGTGCGGTCTTTTACCTGTGTCAGCGATGGGCGTCTGTCTCAGATGATGCCGAGCGGTGTCCTGCAGCGTGCAGCGTAGGGGTAGCTGTACTCACAGGTGTCCGGTGGCTCTGATCCGTGTCCTGGCGGGTGTCTGGTGGCGTGGCCCTTGATGGCGCTGGCCGTGGGGACGTGCGCAGGGGTAGGTGAGATGGTGGCTCCTCACTATGGGGCTGTGCAGGGGGTGAACTCAGACAGAGAAAGGCAATTAGGTTTGTGTGTAAGCTGTACTGTCTGTTTGCAAAGCTGCTGCCTCGTGTGCAAGGTGTATGCTGGCTATGTCCAGTGTAAATCCGCTTGCTTATCTGAAAGGCTGCAGGCTGCGTGCAGTTTGCTGTATAAAGCTTGCTGCCCTGTCTGGCAGAGTAAAGCTGCTGCTTGTGCAGAGACTATTCTGTATTCTTATTAGCAAAGTAAGGCTGCGCACTTGTCTTTGCATGAAGCTGTAGTTGTTTGCTGTGTAGAGGCTGGTGGCTCTGTGTAGCAACGTGGAGTAGTATGCTTGTACATGGGGGTGAGAGATTGCTGTTTATTTGCTGTGTAAGCTGCTTGCTTGTTTCTTTAGCATAAAGGCTGTGGGTAGCAGCTCCTCTGTGTGTGTCCCCAAGGCACACGGTCCTCTTTTTACTTTTCTGAAGCCAGGGTCACGTTTGATGTGTGAATGGCTCCCGATAGCATTAACACAGTTCCCTTTTAAATCACTCCAAGCCCTGTAATATTTCCTCCACTTTATTGGGAAAAGCAGCAGAATACAGATACTTGTGGATGGTATGTAGTGGTGATTATTAGTCAGAAACCGGTAAAAAGAGATGGCCTCACCATGGGGGATGAACAGAGAAGGGTCTTGTACTCACTGTCTCCAGGGTGGAAAAGGAAGTGAGGGGCAGTGTGGGTAAAGGAATAGTCTAGGAGCAGACTATCTCTGAACAAACAGGAGGGGGGGGGGGGGGGGGGGCAGACTAGCCCATTCTGGTGAGGATCTCAGAAGCTGCAGTAGCAGCTCACTGATTTCATGCCCAGAGGCAAGGAATGCAACATTGTTGCATGTTACACAGGCACAGTATGTGTGTGCAAACTCCATGCAGCTGGGAATAAGATCTGACAGGCAGAAGCTGCAAAGGAGAGAGGGGGGTGAGTCAGAAATGTAGTTCTTGTTCCATGACACTCTCTCTCTCTCTCTCTCTCTGCTGTCTCTCTCTCAGCTGTCTCTCTCTGCATCTGCCTCTCGTGGTTTCAGCTTTCTGCCACAAGCAACATGGCGGCTTCAGGCCCCCATAAGGTGGAGCTTCCTCCGTTTTCCGCTCCTACCTCATACATCTGACTGCTGATTGGCTCACAAAGTGGGGGGGGGGGGTCAACGAGTATGTACTTTTCAACTTCACTTTATTGCCGAAAAAACATTGCCCACCGGTATAGGGTGGGTTCTGGTGTGTGTGTGTGTGTGTGTGTGTGTGTGTGTGTGTGTGTGTGTGTGTGTGTTAGGAATGTACAGGTTACCAGCATTTAAGGAACAAAGGATGCTCTGGGGACAGGAGACCTCCACCATCGCTGTATACAGTTATCGGGCATTCGCTCGTGAACATGTACCTGCGTATTGTGTAAAGGGGAATGCAGGGCTCAGTGCCGGGCTCAGTGCCGCGTCTTGTGGCTATCTGTTTTCCAATGTGTCTTTCAGATCCCAAATACGAATGACTCCGAGACTGGGAGTGACGTCGGGTTACTCTCCGCTCTGCGGCCGGAGCAGACTGTATGCACCTGGTATCTGGAGTCTGCAAATCCCAGCCAGCTGCTGGCTACCGCCGTTTCTGTGCCATATACCGAGAAAGGTAACCCCATATCCGCACCGGGACACTGGGAATGTGTGCATAATGCTCTTATTTATATATAATATGCTGTGTGGCTGCTCCCTGCTCTGGAGAGATTATTAGTCCCATTGATTTGAGCGTAGCTGGACTCTTCTGCAATGGCTTCCAAACGTATTAAATAGGAGCATTTCGGGGGGTGGGGACCTGAAGACCCTAACTGCGATATTCTGGCAATTGTTTGTAAAATATTTAATGTAAAGTATTAGACTTGATTTTTTTTCTCTGGTCGCCCTATGTCTTTTGTGGGTAAATTCCATATACTCCCAGACTGCCGCCCGGGCTGTTTTCCTTCTCAAAGTTCCTATATAAGTCATTAGGGACTTTCAGCCGAAAACTACCTGAACTGCAGCTTTGGCGTATACAGAATTTACCCCTTGCAACAGGGGTGGCCACCAACAGGTCAGGTTTTCAGGGTATCCCTGGTTCAGCACAGGTGGCTCAGTCGACGACTGAGCCACTGATTGAGCCACCTGTGCTGAAGCAGGGTTATTCCAAAAACTTGACCTGGAGTTGGCCACCGTGCCTTAGACTTGTTCCCATCGCTGTTTTTATGAGCTGCCTGCTTTGCCTGCTGGAACCTTTGCTGGAAAGTGATCTCGGGCATTCTCCTACCCCTCACAACACCCTCGTACCGCTGCGGGTCTGCTTCTGCGCGTCTGCAGGATGTCACCCCGTGCTCTAGCCCTTATTCTCTGTAGTGATGTATCCCTCTCTGTACACTTTACACGGGGACGACATTATTCATGTATCTTCCCTTTAACGTGCTCCTGGAAACATTTGGCCTTCACTTCCCCACTTTGAACAATGTGCGAGTAGATTAGGGAAGCTCTTTATGAGGGTTCCCTTCCAGGCCTCAATCTTACTGCAGTATAAGGAAATACGGAGTTTGCATTACAACTGCCCATAGCTTATTCTACAAAGAGGAACAAAATCACCCAAAATGGTTTGCTTAACATGAGCACTCTCTCGGAGACGGCGCTCTCTCGGCGACGCCACTCTGACTGTTGCCTTGTATAATCCCACTACTGTGAGAGCAGACACTGGAATTGCTAGTTTATTTATTTACAGGGTAGTTGGAGGGGGCAGTGCAAAACAAATCTGAGAGACTGAGTCTGCTACCGAGGCTTATTTAAGTTTGACTTCCGCTATGGCAATAATTCCCAACCTTCTCTAGGCTGTGCTCCCCCTGTTAAAGGCAGTGTAGTGTCCTGAGTTTGTGCGGAGAACACACGCTTAATAAGGCCTCAACCTGCACCTACTGTTAGGTCCGGAAATAATTGGACACTGATACAAGTTTTGTTATTTCGGCTGTGCACCAAAATAAATTCAAGTTACAGTTAAATAATGAATATGGGCTTAAAGTGCAGTCTATCAGCTTTAATGTGAGGGTATTCACATCCAAATTGGAGGAAAGGTTTAGGAATTACATGTCTTTAATATGTAGCCCCCTCTTTTTCAAGGGACCATAAGTAATTGGATAATTGACTCAAAAGCTGTTTCATAGACAGGTGTGGGCTATTCCTTCGTTATTTCATCATCAATTAAGCAGGTAAAAGGTCTGGAGTTGATTCCAGGTGTGGCATTCACATTTGGAATCTGTTGCTGTGAACCCACAACATGCGGTCAAAGGAGCTCTCAATGCAAGTGAAACAGGGCATCCTTAGGCTGCAAAGAAAAAGAAAATCCATCAGAAAGATAGCAGGAACATTAGGAGTGGCCAAATCAACAGCTTGGTACATTCTGAGGAAAAAAAAGAACGCACTGGTGAGCTCTGCAACACAAAAAGGCCTGGACGTCCACGGAAGACAACAGTGGTGGATGATCGTAGGATCCTTTCCATGGTAAAGAAAATCCCCTTCGCAACATCCAGCCAAGTGAAGAACACTCTCCAGGAGGTAGGCCTATCATTGTCCAAGTCTACCATAAAGAGAAGACTTCATGAGAGCAAATACAGAGGGTTCACCACAAGGTGCAAACCATTCATAAGCCTCAAGAATTGAAAGGCCAGATTAGACTTTGCCAAACAGTATCTAAAAAAGCCATCCCAGTTCTGGAACAGCATTCTTTGGACATATGAAACTAAGATCAACCTGTACCAGAATGATGGGAAGAAAAAAGTATGGAGAACGCTTGGAACGGCTCATGATCCGAAGCATACCACATCATCTGTAAAACACGGTGGAGGCAGTGTGATGGCATGGGCATGCATGGCTTCCAATGGCACTGGGTCACTAGTGTTTATTGATGTGACAGAAGACAGAGGCAGCCGGATGAATTCTGAAGTGTATAGGGATATATTGTCTGCTCAGATTCAGCCAAATTCAGCGAAGTTGATAGGACAATGACCCAAAACATACTGAGAAAGCAACCCAGGAGTTTTTTAGGGAAAGAAGTGGAATATTCTGCAATGGCCGAGTCAATCACCTGATCTCAACCCGATCGAGCATGCATTTCACTTACTGAAGAGAAAACTTAAGGTAGAAACACCCACGAACAAACAACTGAAGACAGCTGCAGTAAAGGCCTGGCAAAGCATCACAAAGGAGGAAACCCAGCGTTTGGCGATGTCCATGCGTTCCAGACTTCAAGCAGTCATTGCCTGCAAAGGATTCTCGACAAAGTATTACAAATGAACATTCTATTTCTGATTGTGTTAATTTGTCCAATTACATTTGAGCCCCTGAAATAAGAGGACTGTGTACGAAAATGGTTGCAATTGCTAAACGTTTCATACGATATTTTTGTTCAACCCCTTGAGTTAAAGCTGAAAGTCTGCACTTCTATTGCATCTCGGTTATTTCATTTCAAATCCATTGTGGTGGCGTACAGAGCCAAAATTATGAAAATTGTGTCAGTGTTCTTTGTTTCATACATTTTGTACTGCGAGGATGATGTTATGAGACTTTTTTTGCACACTTATTTTCTAGTTAAGCAATAAAAATGTTTCATTTTACAGATCCGATCCCTGGAGCATGTAACTTAGAGTTTAATTTGGAGGTGGACCCAAACCTCTATTTACAGTACAATATATATGAAACGGTTATAAAATTTGCCCCAGCTAATCTGGGCTATGCCAGGTATGTATATTATTATTATTTTTGTTTTGTTTCCGTCCCTCAAACAGAATGCCTTTTGAAATGGGATTCTTTCTGCTATTCATTTCTCACATCAAAGCAAAGTGTTTAGTTCCTCTGTTTTAAAATGTTTGGATTCTCCAGTATAAGTGACTTCTATTGTAGGGTAAGTGCAGCTTTCTAGGTATATGTTTAATAGTGCAAAAATCATAAAGAAAAGCGTATGCAGAACATTCAAACTGTATTACTGGTTCTTTCAGCTTTTGTCATTCATCTTGGCGACGGATTTCATTCCGTTCTTGCTTTCCTTCTATTAAACCCGTTCCTTGGAGGATACACCATTCAATTGATTGGTTGTGTACATAACTTATAGATCATGGAGTCCAACCAATGTCTGCTTGTCTCCAGTAGAATGTGCTCATGATTGCAATAACTCTACGCAAATGTCTTCAATATTGCACTACGATATACACACGTTCTTTCTGTAGACATGTACAATAATAATATAGTTTTATTTCGTGTAGCGCTTTTCTCCCAAAGGGACTCAAATCGCTTCACAATGTAGGTGAGCAGCATTGTACATAAGATTTTTACAGACACCGTCCCTGCACAGATGAGCTTACAATCTATGTTTTAGGTGCCTGAGGCACAGAGAAAGTGACTTGCCCAAGGTCACAAGGAGCCAATGGGATTGGAAGCAGCCTCCTCTGATTCAAACGCAGTCAGCGTCTTTACTCCCTGAGCCGCTCCTGCAGCCCATAAAGCATGAGCCATGATGCTACATTATCTCATTAATAATAAAGTGCTGGCAAGATGTACTTGGCATCTCCAAAAACTGATCTATTGTTCCCTAACTCAGAGGCGCGAGCGCTCTCGCGTGCGATGTTAAGATGGACGACGACTCCAGATGGCGGCTGCAGTATGATATCTATCAGTACTTTTTGCCGGAGAACGACCTGCATGAAACGGTGCTACTCGCGGACCTGCAGAAGATGTCTGCGGTGCAACAAGTGATTAGTAATGGGAAGAAGGTAAGACTGCAGGAATGGAAGAGCAGGTTGGAAAACAAGTCCATGATAAAAGTATGGAATTAACATCGTACATAAAAGGGAATTGCGGTCCGTGTAATATATTTTCATGAACTCGTGAGAAAAAAAAAAACAGACACATTGATTGAACTCCAACTAGATTTATGGCCTTGTTCACAAACCTCTGCTGAATGTGGAAAACTAATTTACATTGAAATGGCTTTCAGCATGAGATACAGCCAACACCTCGCTCCCTTACTCCTGTCAAGGAGGAAGAGAAGGATTTGTAGCCGTATTGGGCCTTCCATGTAGTAACAATGGGGGAGAGGGAGTAGGGCGTATGATACCTTTTTATTGGACCAACACATAGTTGTGTTACAAGTTTTCCAACCACTCGGGGTCCTTCATTGGGTATGACAATTTGTTGTTCGACATTATAAAAGGAATTTCCTGCCCCGGAGAGCTTACAATCTAAGTGGTATGTTGGGAGCCTTACAGAGACAGCAGGTGAGGGAATAAGTGCAGTAGATGGCAGTGCTTGGGCACCATGGTTGGTAGGAACAATTGGGTGTGAGACAGTAACCATGAGCCCAGGCTATTGGGTTGCTTTATTTAAGGTTTGTCTTAAAGGGGAGTAGGGGGGCGGGGGGGAGAAGGTGCTTGAAATATACGGAGTGTGAGGGTGTTTTGTCGGCTCGCAGCCACGTACATAACATTCACCACAGGATGTGGAACGGCTTTCACATCTGCTTTGTGGTTAGAACCTTAATGGTCCCTAGAATTGGGCATCGTATACCACAGGCTGCCCGTGTTTTTAGTGCTTCATCCTCTTATGTTATTGTGATGGGGATGGATTTTATGTCATACTTTGTCAGCTATGTAGCACATTTGAAACAGGTGCGTGCGTGCGTGCTGTTTCCATTTATAAAATATGCAATTAAATTAGTCATAACTACAAAAAAAACCCAATAAAAACGTCCCAATTAATTATATATTTAGTCCATTATACATCATTTAATCATACAAGTAATAAATATACTGCACACTTTATAGCAGATTTCCTTTCAATAATCAAAAATTGCATACCACGAATAAAGGAATTACTATGTGTAATTGGTATGCAGTAAAACATGTTTAATATCAGAAGAGTTGTGATGGGAATATTATATTATCCTCTGTGTGATTCAGGGAGAACTAGCTTGCTTCCAAATCAAAAATAGCTGCTATAAAGTTTATATTCCACTTTTAGAACTAATCTGTACCCATTTCACAGCCTTCATGTTATTACTCCGTGTATATAGAGCATCCCTACAGCAGCGGGAGTAACTGGTAGTCATCCACAGAATGCTGTTGTTGGACCTAAAATGGGAGATTCACATCCAGGTTCTCTGTGGATCCATTATTAGAGCTGCGGGTTGATCACTGTGATTCATTGTGTCTGTACAATAAAATGCTACGTAATACTCCTTTCTGATCTTTTCAGATATTGTCCTTGAATTCTGGAGATCGGACCAATGTGTCATTTTCTTCTATTCCGGGACAAGGCGTCATTTACAATGTGATTGTGCGGGATCCCCTTCTGAATACCTCTGCAGCCTACGTACCTGTTCATACCTATGCCTGCAATGTAAACGCTACAATGGACAACTGTTCCACCCTCGGTACGGAGCTTCCTCAGGGGACATTGCACCTGCTCATGGATAAGTCTGACCTGAAACGTAGCTGCTACTAATAGTCGTGATCTAGATATAACCTGTGCATGCAACGACAGCAAATTAACATGCTGCCCGTAAACTTTGTTAGGAATAGATTTATGTTGAAATGATAACTTAATTAGATTTTTTTTCTTTTCCATATTATTAGTTGGAATAAAGGCTAGTAATATCTACTGATTTATAAAAATGAAGTGGCAATCCTGTCCAAATAAAATCATTTTTGTACAGCATTGAAACCAGGGGTCCTTCAGTGCCGAAGCGCCAGGGATCCCCCCTATTCCCGAGATAATTACTGTGGATGGGGTCACTGCAGACCATCTTGTTGTGTCCTATTAGCCCACAGATTCGGCGAGGATTTGTCAGCCATATTGTTTCCCCCTGGATGGAACTTTAACCCTTTGGGCGCCTAAAGGTGTAGCCACCACATTATGGGGTCTGGCACTCCAGGGGTCCCATGATGTAGGGGCTATGTCCTGGCCTTTTACTGCTTATTTTCAGAGGAGCTCAGGCTCTGCTCTCCTATGGTGCACAGACGGCGATCTGTCTTCCACGGAAATGTGTTTACGGATTAAGTGACGCTGGGGAGCAGACACATGGTCACGATGTGCAGGAGGGACTGTAGCAAGGTCACCCAAAGGGTTAAACTCTGTATCTGCGCCAGAAAGTGTCCTGGGAAACGGGGGTCATGGGGCTGAAAATATCATGACTTGGTACCGGAGGATGCCCTGGTTCTAATTCCCTGCGTTAAACTGGGAACTAGTGATCAGCGCAGGAGAGGAGCGGGCAGTACTGTATTTATCAGCGCAGGAGAGGAGCGGGCAGTACTGTATTTATCAGCGCAGGAGAGGAGCGGGCAGTACTGTATGTATCAGCGCAGGAGAGGAGCGGGCAGTACTGTATGTATCAGCGCAGGAGAGGAGCGGGCAGTACTGTATGTATCAGCGCAGGAGAGGAGCGGGCAGTACTGTATGTATCAGCGCAGGAGAGGAGCGGGCAGTACTGTATTTATCAGCACAGGAGAGGAGCGGGCAGTACTGTATGTATCAGCGCAGGAGAGGAGCGGGCAGTACTGTATTTATCAGCGCAGGAGAGGAGCGGGCAGTACTGTATCAGCGCAGGAGAGGAGCGGGCAGTACTGTATCAGCGCAGGAGAGGAGCGGGCAGTACTGTATCAGCGCAGGAGAGGAGCGGGCAGTACTGTATGTATCAGCGCAGGAGAGGAGCGGCAGTACTGTATGTATCAGCGCAGGAGAGGAGCGGGCAGTACTGTATGTATCAGCACAGGAGAGGAGCGGGCAGTACTGTATTTATCAGCGCAGGAGAGGAGCGGGCAGTACTGTATTTATCAGCGCAGGAGAGGAGCGGGCAGTACTGTATGTATCAGTGCAGGAGAGGAGCGGGCAGTACTGTATGTATCAGCACAGGAGAGGAGCGGGCAGTACTGTATTTATCAGCGCAGGAGAGGAGCGGGCAGTACTGTATTTATCAGCGCAGGAGAGGAGCGGCAGTACTGTATGTATCAGCACAGGAGAGGAGCGGGCAGTACTGTATGTATCAGCGCAGGAGAGGAGCGGGCAGTACTGTATTTATCAGCACAGGAGAGGAGCGGGCAGTACTGTATGTATCAGCATAGGAGAGGAGCGGGCAGTACTGTATTTATCAGCACAGGAGGGGAGCGGGCAGTACTGTATGTATCAGCACAGGAGAGGAGCGGGCAGTACTGTATTTATCAGCACAGGAGAGGAGCGGGCAGTACTGTATTTATCAGTGCTGGAGAGGAGCGGGCAGTACTGTATGTATCAGCGCAGGAGAGGAGCGGGCAGTACTGTATTTATCAGTGCAGGAGAGGAGCGGGCAGTACTGTATGTATCAGCACAGGAGAGGAGCGGGCAGTACTGTATGTATCAGCGCAGGAGAGGAGCGGGCAATACTGTATTTATCAGCGCAGGAGAGGAGCGGGCAGTACTGTATGTATCAGCGCAGGAGAGGAGCGGGCAGTGCTGTATGTATCAGCGCAGGAGAGGAGCGGGTAGTGCTGTATCAGAGCAGGAAAGGAGCGGGCAGTACTGTATTTATCAGCACAGGAGAGGAGAGGGCAGTACTGTATTTATCAGCCCAGGAGAGGAGCGGGCAGTACTGTATCAGCGCAGGTGGGGAGCGGCAGTACTGTATTTATCAGCGCAGGAGAGGAGCGGGCAGTACTGTATTTATCAGAGCAGGAGAGGAGCGGGCAGTACTGTATTTATCAGCGCAGGAGAGGAGTGGGCAGTACTGTATGTATCAGCGCAGGAGAGGAGTGGGCAGTACTGTATGTATCAGCACAGGAGGGGAGCGGGCAGTACTGTATTTATCAGAGCAGGAGAGGAGCGGGCAGTACTGTATTTATCAGCGCAGGAGAGGAGTGGGCAGTACTGTATGTATCAGCACAGGAGAGGAGCGGGCAGTACTGTATTTATCAGTGCAGGAGAGGAGCGGGCAGTACTTTATTTATCAGCGCAGGAGAGGAGCAGGCAGTTCTGTATTGATCAGCGCAGGAGAGGAGCGGGCAGTGCTGTATTTATCAGTGCAGGAGAGGAGCGGGCAGTACTGTATGTGTCAGCGCAGGAGAGGAGCGGGCAGTACAGTATGTATCAGCGCAGGAGAGGAGCGGGCAGTACTGTATTTATCAGCACAGGAGAGGAGCGGGCAGTACAGTATGTATCAGCGCAGGAGGGGAGCGGGCAGTACTGTATTTATCAGCACAGGAGAGGAGCGGGCAGTACAGTATGTATCAGCGCAGGAGGGGAGCGGGCAGTACTGTATTTATCAGCGCAGGAGAGGAGCGGGCAGTACTGTATGTATCAGCGCAGGAGGGGAGCGGGTAGTACTGTATTTATCAGCGCAGGAGAGGAGCGGGCAGTACTGTATTTATCAGCGCAGGAGAGGAGCGGGTAGTACTGTATTTATCAGCACAGGAGAGGAGCGGGCAGTACTGTATGTATCAGCGCAGGAGAGGAGCGGGCAGTACTGTTTTTATCAGCGCAGGAGAGGAGCGGGCAGTACTGTATTTATCAGCGCAGGAGAGGAGTGGGCAGTACTGTATGTATCAGCGCAGGAGAGGAGCGGGCAGTACTGTTTTTATCAGCGCAGGAGAGGAGCGGGCAGTACTGTTTTTATCAGCGCAGGAGAGGAGCGGGCAGTACTGTATTTATCAGCGCAGGAGAGGAGCGGGCAGTACTGTATTTATCAGCGCAGGAGAGGAGCGGGCAGTACTGTTTTTATCAGCGCAGGAGGGGAGCGGGTAGTACTGTATTTATCAGCGCAGGATAGGAGTGGGCAGCACTGTATTTATCAGCGCAGGAGAGGAGCGGGCAGCACTGTATTTATCAGCGCAGGAGAGGAGCGGGCAGTACCGTATGTATCAGCGCAGGAGAGGAGCGAGCAGTACTGTATTTATCAGCGCAGGAGAGGAGCGGGCAGTACTGTATTTATCAGCACAGGAGAGGAGCGGGCAGTACTGTATGTATCAGCGCAGGAGAGGAGCGGGCAGTACTGTATTTATCAGCACAGGAGAGGAGCGGGCACTACTGTATATCAGCACAGGAGAGGAGCGGGCAGTACTGTATGTATCAGCGCAGGAGAGGAGCGGGCAGTACTGTATGTATCAGCGCAGGAGAGGAGCGGGCAGTACTGTATTTATCAGCACAGGAGAGGAGCGGGCAGTACTGTATTTATCAGCACAGGAGAGGAGCGGTCAGTACTGTATTTATCAGCACAGGAGAGGAGCGTCTAATTACATCGTAATAAAATTAAATTTTTCCATTCTATCAGATTAATATATTTTCCCTACACAACATCCAATGTATTTAAAAAAAAAAAAAATGTGTATATAACATGGTAACAGCATTAAAACATCTGAGGTTGTCATATAATGAAAGTCCATAAGAATGTCCCTTGTCCGCATGTTTGGTTGGAATGAAACCGTATCTTGGTCCTTCACTTTGGTCTCCTTTTGTTTTTCCGTAGGGAGAGCTTCCACCAAAATATTTTTTACGTTTTGTGCTCTTGTCGGACTCTTCATATGTTTCTGTGGACATCGATATCTGAAGACAGGTATTGACTGTGGAATTGTGTGGGGCAGACTTGGAACATAGCCGCCATTATTTCTTGGCATCCATTATTTCTTGGCATCTACCACACTGGTTTCCGCATCTGACCAATCACTGGTTTGTAGAACACGTCTATGTAGGAATTTTACAAACCATCATAAATAGTTGAAATTAAGTAAATATACAAAGACCTTGATAACCATAATGACGAGCAGTCCATCTGCCCGAATATAATTGACTTTCACTTATTTGTGTTCCATGTTCTAGATTTCTTCTTCACGGGGTTTATTATTGTGGGTTTCCTGTTCTTCATTCTCTTCACCAGAGTAACTACGCTGGATTATGATAGTAAGTGATGACACTAATTGCTGCCCCACAGACGCTACATTCGCTGTACTCCCCCTCAGACCTCGCTGTTTGTGACACCTATAGAAATATTTGCAGAGAGAAAGGAATGTGTATAGTAGGAGTAATAACAGACTGTTATGGGTTGCATGAACCATAGCTGATTAGTCTCCTAGCTATGGGGTGCGCAAACTTTTTTGTCTGCTCTCCCCCCCAATCCCTCCCCACCCCCCCCCCCCCACCTTTTTCTCTGATGCTTTCTGACGGCGTTGCCATGGTGACGCATCGCCAGAAGCCGCCGGAAAGCAGGTAAGGAAACTTAGAGGCCTTGTGCGCTCACCCCGGCATTCAAATTTAAGTATTGTGGGGAAGAGTGCGGGGCCTCTGGTTGCGTCCCGACCCCCCAGAAAATTGAGCCCCCCCCTCAGTTTGCGCCCTCCCGTCCTAACTGATCATTCCAGTTACACGGTAACACGTTATTTCATAATACTCAAGTACTGTAGTTGAAATTTTATTTGAAGGGACTTTCCCATGAAAACCAGAGAAGAACAAGGCGCTCTGAAAAATTTAGTTTTTACTTTCAGATTCTCACAAGAAGCTCTTAGACGTTACTCCTGTTACTCCTGTTACTCCTGTTACTCCTGTTACTCCTGTTACTCCTGTTACTCCTGTTACTCCTGTTACTCCTGTTACTCCTGTTCTCTCTGCGTGACCGGCTGCCATTTTAAAAGTAGCCAAGTGCTAGGACACAAAAAAAAAAAATCGAGAGGAACTTGCTGTAAAAAGCCTACAATGGCTTGGTAAAACCTTCCCAAAAAGATCAGGTGTTTGGTGAATAACTTTCACTAGACATATTTTTATGTAACCTAACCACGGTTTGGATATCTTTCAATGTTTTTATTGCGCCTCTGTGTTGTTGACGTCATTACAGAGTTTCGGTCCGGAAACGGGGGCTCGAGTTGCATTGATATTACTTGTTAGCCCATGTCCTCTGTGGTTCAGCGTTGTCTGTGTGCCTCGGTGCAGTAAGTGCAGAGATAAGACTCCTCTCCTTCTTCCTATAGTACGCCTGGCTCTGACGGCGGTTATGGGAGTCTTTGGAGGAGTGCTGCTGGTGGCATGTTGGTGGAGATATGGGGGTGTCCTTATCTGCATACTGGCTGTGGGACTGGTGTTGGGGTTCCTGATGGCTTCGATTGTTTTCTTTACCCCAATGGGTAAGTCAGAGAGATGCATATTCTCCGATACCCACAGGAACATATATGTATAGGTAAACCTACATCCGGAAGGTGGACACAATGTAACCTCCGTTTGCATTATATAAGGGAGTTGAATTGTGGTTGTATATGACTGTACTGCTAGGGCAGGCCTGCACAACTCCAGTCCTCAAGGGCTGCAAACAGGCCAGATGTTCAGGATATCCCTACTTCAGCACAGCTGACTCAATTAGTGGCTCAGTATGACAGGTGGCTCAATCAGAATCTCAGTCAAAGATTGAGCCTCCTCTTCTGAAGCAGGGACTTGTTGAGCCACCTGTGCTGAAGCAGGGATATCCAGATAACCTGACCTGTTGGGGGGCTTGAGGACTGGAGTTGAGCGCTCCTGATTTAATCTATGAAGGGCTCCCACGTCCCATTAAAGTCATTATATCCTACAACAAATCTACGCTGATTCAGCTCTCAAAATAGCTGCCTGCTCCTTTGATCTTCTCCCTAGGAATAACCCTAGCGGGTTATTCCCTAGCCCCCCAACAGGTCAGGTTATCTGGATATCCCTGCTTCAGCACAGGTGGCTCAACAAGTCCCTGCTTCAGCACAGGAGGCTCAATCTTTGACTGAGCTTCTGATTGAGCCCCCTGTGCTGAAGCCGGGATATCCTGAAAACCTGACCTGTTGGAGGAGCTGGAAGACTGGATTTGAGCACCCCTGGATTAGATGATAGTGTACAGAGTTCTGAAAACATCACAGGTATTTTCTTCATCAAGGTTTGGAAAGTAAAATTAAGCAAAGAAGAGTGGGGGGGCCGTGTGTGTCCTTTCTTCCATGTAGTAACAGAAGAGGGAGGAGGGGGTATGATGCCTTTTATTGGACCAACAAGTAGTTGATGTGTTACAAGCTTTCGAACATCTCAGGGTCCTTCATCGGGTCCGACCCTTACCCTTAGGCGTTGGAAAGCTTGTAACGTATCCACTACTTGTTGGTCCATTAAAAGGTATCATACCCCCTCCTCTCTCTCCCTCCTTTGTTACTACATACAGTAACATTAAGAACCCTCATGTTTGTCCCTCAAAAGGTGTCGCAACCTACATCCAGTCTCCACTTCTACAGACAGAACCCATACGGCTGCTAGAACTTAGAACCCGATATCGATAAGAAACGTGTTGCAGTGATTATGAAATATTAGGAATGGCTCGGGAATAGCGACTCCGTGCTTTTCTTCTGCTACATGTCCTTATTTAAAAAAGGATTCTTTATTTTTGTTTATCTGTTAAATGAATTGTTCTTTCCTTGGGATTCTGCACGTTTTCGACCTATAAAAACATCACTAACCACTTCACAAACATTGTCACTATTTATACACCATCTTATCTCCATTTTGTATCCCGTGAGCCTATTAAAACAGGGACAGACAGAGTCGTGTAGCGGTAACGTTACAAATCTTGTAGTAGATGAGTTCTGTTTGAATCCCATAGTCCACTCCTTGGGATCGTAGGCAAATCGCTGGCATAAGAAAATAGATTTGAGACCATATAGGGCAGGGAGCTGGTCCGGAAAAATTCTATGTGCTGTGTGTACTGCAGATCAATGTCATTGAGACCCAAAAGGTCTGTCTGTGGGTAGGGTTACTGGCTCTGCACTTCTTTAACCCAGGCTGTGCTAAAAAGCTGTATAATGCGGCAGGCATAAGCTTATAGGGCTCCATGTTAGAATGGATATGACACACTGTAAGTGCTCATTTGCATGTCAATACCCAGAATCCTTTGCTGCAGTGAAAGCATTGTATGTGAAGAGATAATGGGGAAAGGCAGCGCTGCCGACCTGTCGAATGTGCGCATAATAGATATTTTTATTTGCTGTAATTAAAAAGTATAATTGTTGTACTGCAATATTACTGAATAAATAAGCCGCATGGACAACGTTACACTTTGTCACAATGGGGAGCAGAAAGTGTGTGTGTGTGCATGCGTTTCTATTTGCATGGTAACGCGTATTTATAAATGCCATTTTATCAGCGCTGTTGCTGAGCCTGATAAGGACACCTTCTTTTTCAGGGAATTTGAGAACATTTCAGAATGACGCTGTTTTTTGGCTGGTTTTCTCTTGCATTTCCTTGGTGCTTCCTGTGGTTCTTCTTAGTTTCCCAAAAATAGTAAGTATCTTTGTGGGTTGTTCCAGACTTCCAGCAGCTGATCTGCATCATGAAAAGTGAAGGGTTTAACTCCTACGGCTGTATGTCCGACAGTGGAAATACCCTGGGGGTTCTTTGCTTTTTGTCTATCACTAGCTGCTTTATATACATTAAAATACACTGTTTACATTGTTATTTTATATTTTTAAATGCCGCCCATGGACTCCTGAATGCAGGGAACGGATTATTTATGGAAGTTATTAGTGCACAGTATCAGCACCTTCAGTTAGTGAATTCAGGACACATGCATGATTGTGAATTATCAGTGCCAAAAACATTAATATTCATGATGTCTGCTTTGGTAACGTTACCATGCAAACCTCTAACATGTTCTCATACACTAACTGGACTTTGTCTTTGTTCTAGTTGAATATAATGAGCTGTGCAATCGTTGGCTCCTATACTCTGGTCTTGGCAATTGACTGTTACCTGTACACAAGTCTCGCCTATATCACTTTAAATATTCTCAAGCGAGCGCTGAACAGTGACTTCAGCACAGCCTACACCAGTGTGCCTCTGCAAACCAACGGTAAGTGGGAAAAGGCCTCTGTTCTTTGCAGCTCTTTATACCTTTTCTTGGACCGATATGAACATTACTCATAGATCTTATTGCACATTAACTTTGCAAGGTACCAAGAGACCTGAAGAATGGACTTGTGTAGTTTGTAAGCTCCGATGAACGATTGGTCCCATTGAACATGCCACAGCTGGCAGAGAGATCAGCTTTCTGCAAGACTACCCATTCTGCTGTGTCCTAATATTACAATCTAATAATACACAACTTGCTAAGGTATCAAGTGCTTTGGATAAATAAAAAAAACTGTACATGGAAAAGTATTATTATAGCACCATATCACAGTCACCAACTTGGTAATAACACAAAATGTTCAATAACCCTGGAATTCGAATCGTTTGAAGGCGCAGCGCCAATGGGACTGATGTGGATTTGTGACCGTGACATATAAGCTTATTTATTTACTACTATTTAAATGCGTCAATATTTAATGTATATGCATTGTCCAGGGGTAGCCAACTTCTCAAGAGCTACTAACAGGTCAGGCTTTCAGGATATCCCTGCTTCAGCACAGGTGGCTCAATCAGTGACTCGGTCTTCGACTTTTTTAAATGTCATTTGTATTTATTTACAACAAGACCTCAAGGAGAAAGAGGTTAATTGTAACCCCACTTGCTCAGCCCCAACGTCACCCCAATTTACACACTCTCCTCCTTGCCCGGAGAAGAGAGAAGGCAGAGGCACAGGCAACTGAAATATGCTTTGACCTGTCTGATATTATTTGTGATCTGATGCATCTTTTATTACCTGTGCTGTCGCATTTCCTGACCAACCACTGTTACAAAAAATTGTAGCATTGAATGCAAACCGTGTAATCGTTGGTGTTTGTATTGTATAAAAAAAAATCAAGATTAAAAACGGGACACCCTTCCCCTCTAGTTTTAACCCCTTCACTGTTGGAGAAACCAGCAACACTGTTCTGGCAGTGAAAGAGTCAACATATTGACATGGGGCAGCACTTGTGGGTTTCTTGGTGCCCGGGTAATCGCTGCATGGTGACACTTGTACCCGCACATGGATAACACGGAGTTGCTCCCCTAAGATGACGTGCAGAAGCGTTAACACAAGTTCACCCTTTTCTCCCCCCCCTCCCCTGCAGATTTTACAATCATTGCAGTCTGGGCAGTCCTGGCGGTTAGTGGCGCGGCAACTCAGTTTCACCGGGAGAGGAAGAACCCCTCTTTCCCACCAACCCCGTACGTGGTGTGGAAGCGAGACCGAGAACGAAGGATAACCAACATCCTGGACCCGAGCTACCACACCCCGCCACTGAAAGAGCGGGTACAGATCAGACTGGCTCGGCTGTGGGGCTTGTTCCGCAAAGAGCAGCCCACGGGGGAAAGGACTCCACTACTTCTCTAGCGGACCTCAGGCCGATGCTGGACGTCTCTTTCCTGATCAGGGATTTACTCAGCGGAAGAGAACAGGAAGCTTTTAGATCCGTCTAAAAAGAGATGGGACGCTGCTCTTATCTCTACCCACCCCTTCCCCCCCCCCCCCCCCCCCCAAACAGGTCAGGTTTTGAGGGTATCCCAGCTTCAGCACAGGTGGCTCAAAGAATGAGGATACCCTCAAAACCTGACATGTTGGGAGTCTTGAGGACTGGAGTTGAGCACCCCTGGGCTAAAATACCCCATCAAATATGTAAGAGGACCTCCTTAACCCCTAAAGCACCAGGAAATCTTGAGGTGTACGTAAAATTACTGAGGATTCATCACTTGCTGCAAATCCGTTAAATAAAGCAGGGAAGGTTTAGCTCTGCAGTATTGCAATGTTACCCTTTCAGTCCTGGAGAGCATCGACTTGCCCCATGGAAGCGTTAAGCTGCATCAGGAAAAATTAGTCCATGTTCGATTCTAATTCTTGAGACCAAATAGCTACAGGAAGTCTGTGAATACAAATATATATATATATATATATATATATATATATATATATATATATATATATATATAGTACACGTACACACATGTACACACACACGGTGTTAGTCAGTGTTGTTGGGTACAGACAGGATTTGGAATCGTGTTTGTGCCACTGATGTAACGCTGTGAACCTTTTTACTGATGACCAGGCATGCAGTGCGTTGCTGATTCCTGCCCACAGGCATTATTATGGAGATAATACCGTTTCAGACTAGGAATTGGTCATTCTGGTTCACAATTGACAATTGCTTCGATGTATCACAGTCTGAAAGCACGATGTTCCGTTTTATCTCTGCCGTATATCTGGGTGTGTTCACCTTGCATATTAAAAGCAGCAACTCCTCCCCGTTTTATTGGATGGAAATCAGGGGGGTTACAAGTGAAAGGATTTCCAGCTCTGAGAAAACACTCTACTTACTGGTATCGGCGTTACTTCCCGTATTTATTTAAATCTCCCGTGTCTCCCACCCAGCCACAACCGATGACGTTACAGCCTGCACACGACACGGGGCATTTAAACCGACTTTCTTCTGGATGGGGATTGCATGGCAGTACCTTCACCAGTTCGTATTTTGGGAAGCAGGGGGTTCCCCGTGAAGTTAATCTCCAGAGATCCCCTGGTTTTTATCCTGTACGAAGTAGAGAGCGGGTGGGATTGCTGCATTAGTCCTACTCTCTGTTGCTTTGCATGCACGCTTTCTGCATTGCCAGACAGCGCTGATGTATGGGTAGCGAGGAAGGGCGCCAGCAAAGCAAAACCTTTTACTTCTGAATAACCACTAAAAAGTCTCACTTTGCTTATATACTTTTTGTTTAAGAATTGTCAAATATAATATTTTGTAAAAGCAAGACGAGCACGGAGTATTTTGTATGCTGCCTTTTTGAAAGTAAAATGTGAGTTTGCAAACAGTTTGATGTGTTTTCTGGGAAAGGAAAGACAAACGTAGATATTTTTCTCTAAATCTATAGGTTACAAAATAGTCACATCACCTTTTTACCTTTTTCTACATTTTTTCTACACAAGATGCAAAATAGCATTTTCATGGACCCAGTTTCACATGCCCACCATGGGGAGTTTCTACAAACTGTTTAACACGAGAACGTGAGTGAATGTAATGACCAATTAAGCATTCTAAATAAATAAAAGACATACTAAAAAGGTGTTGCATTGCTCAGTTTATTGCTAATGCTGTGGGTGTTAATATATGTAACTCTCCCTTAAGGTGTTAAAAGTGTACGCCCACACAGTAAGACTCGTCCATTCTGCCTGGTGACAGTGACATCACAGGAGGGTGTATATATATATATCTATATATATATAGATATATATATAGATATAGTGAAGGAGAAGGTTCTAGAGGTCAGGTCCTCAAAGGAATTGCTATGGAGGGGCCTCAATGTGTATACTGTTAATAAGTTGGTGTCTAAGTGATTCTATAATTTGGCAGGTAGAACCTGTCTTGTTTTGTAGTTGAGGATGGTGACCTTGCCAGCTAGTGTCAATAGAAATGGCTCACCATTGCTCTCCTAGCTCACTTGGAGGATGCCTTTGCCCATATGGGATTCACCAAGCCATAGTAGGATCTGCCCTAGCTAACTCTAAACCAGAAGGCCACAAGTACACGAGAGTGGGCAACTGAGAACAGTATGAGAGGAGAGGGAGTAATGACCAAAAGGGGTTCCCAGAGGATGAAGCAATACAGACCCTATCCAGGACAGATATCAGTTGGGTGGAGAGAGTAGAGATTGTGTACAGATAAGTATATGATGTGACTGAGCCCTTATCTATGGTGGTAAATAAAGCTGTTTGTATGAATCAAGTTCCTGGCGCCCATTACTGCATCGCCCATCGCCCGGCCTGCATGAATCCAGCACCCTTATTAGCGCTTTGAACGTAACAGCTATGGGGGCTGGGATGGTTCCCTTGTCTCCACTGCGTACCTTTGAACCCTTGATTAAAATAAGTATGAAAGGCACTCTTATTAACATATAACTTTATATCTGTGCCACAAGTACTACACATTATCTGTCACTGCAGAGGTTAATATGGGAGTCATTATTACCCCTGGCAATGGCAATACTTATTTGCAGGACAAAACATGATTGAATTCATTTTTCAAATGTAAGATATCTTCCTACTTTTAGTTCTGAGCAGTCTCTATTGTTTAGTATGATCAGGAGCTTGAATATAGCGAAGACCCAACATATTCAATCATACTTATTTTCCTAGTCGAGTCGGGTTACTATATGACAACCCAGACGCATAAATATCTGGGAGAAGCAGAGACCTGCCCACCCCCGAAGTTTGTGCAAGAACGAAACGTGCATCGGGTAGTGATGACGTCACCAATTCAGTAGCGCAGCTGCAACGCAGGTTGCAGTCCTATACTTACAGCTTAATTCCAAATATCTGAGTGATCGACGTAGCTGAGCTAGTTAATAACGATGTGGGCCCACGAAGCAGCCAATAGCAGAGTTAGGCTGCGCTTATAGTACCGGTGATGCGACGTCGCCCGAAAATAAATGTATTGCCACCGTCACGTGCGCTTATAGTAAGCGCGACGGGAGCGACGCAATATTTGGAAGCCGGTCAAATTTGATTTTTCTGAGGCTGTCGCCACATGATCCCCTGGAATTAATTTAAATGTCTTGGGGAAAGAGCGCAGAGCCTCTGCAACTGCCACGCCCCCCCCCCCCCCCCAGTTTGCGCACAGCTGCAGTAATAGACTGTTAAAACAATCTACAGTGAAACTAATAAGATGTTACTCTACAAGGCAGGGCCCAGCAGCAAGAAAAAAAACCTATTCATCTCTTCACCAAAGGAGATGAAACCAGTAACCGGCACCACACAGGTTATTTTACATCACTGTACTTCTTACCATCACACACCTTGTTCACTTCCAAGGAAAATAAATACAAATAAAAAAACAAAACAATTAAATGTTATAAGGAATTATTCTTCCTTTTTAAATAGTTTTTGTTTATATAACTGTATGAACACTTGAAGGAATGTAGGAAATAAACACTTTACATATGGTTTTACAATTCCTTGCATGTGGTAAAAAAAATATTCACATATTTCATGGTTACTTCCTAAATAAACAAAAGTAACACTTCAGAGTTTTCAAGTTTCTGTTTTTCGGCTGCATTAGTAGAAATGCATTTGGTGAGTAATCATACATTTACTGTAATTGTCAGACCTTTCTCTGTCGGCAGGACCCAGTTTCAGTGCAGTTAGTCACGTTTGTACCTTAAGCACTGTAAAATAACTTCGCAATGCCCTGTAAAGAATGTACCCCATCTCATCCAATACGAGGAAACAAGTATATCCTGTCCCAGAGTGAGAAAACATATCAGTAATTATAGGTAAGATGTTTCTGATTTGACGAAGTGTCAGTTATCCGATGTACCGTACAGATGAGTAGAGTCAGTTTAAAATATTTGTTCATATTAGTTGGCTTCTGCCTCTTCTAAGACTGCTTATTTAATATACTCTGGTACTGGTGGTAAGAGTAGAAAGGACCCGCACACAAAATATGAACAGACTTCAGCTTTTCCTTAGGCTCTGATCGGAGCTGTGGACCAAAGCCGATAGAATTGTGTTTTCTGGCATATCATCTTTTCGAAGATTTAAGAAACATTCTCTCGTTATCTGAAGGATTTCGCGTAAGCCCTTGTTCTCTTTCTGCAAGAAACAAAACACAAAATAAAAACCTCCAATATTTGAGAGGGAATGCAGGGGTGGCCAACTCCAGTCTTCGACTGAGCTGCTTGTGCTGAAGCAGGGATATCCTGAAAACCTGACCTGTTTGTGGCCCTTGAGGACTGGAGTTAGCCATGCCTGGTGTATAGCTAGGATATGTGATTAACAGAAGGAACAAAAACAATAATCGTATGATAGGATAAATTACAGTTGTAGATAGTGAATCACAAGTAAAGCTGATTTCAAATGCAACTTATTGTCCTTTTATATTAAACCGATAATTCCCAGGTTACTGGTTAGAATATAGAAGCACTTGTAACATGGAAATTGAAGGTAATAAATGATAGATAACATTTTAAATGCACTGTTGCTTTCTTTATTTTAGCGTTATGTTGTTTTGGGTCGAAACAATCATTTTTCAGGAAGAGATCCTAAGAAAATTGTATAACAAGAAAGTTAACAACTTCCTTCCCCTTTTTTTGTATTTAATAATTGTTAGGGTTGCCACTGACAATTAAAGCAGCACTGTAGTGAGATAAGCCGTATCGCTGCCCAGTAAATCTCTCTCACTGCAGCCTTGCGGTTTTGTCATGTGCAGCTTTTCATACACTGGAAGCTTTCTTACACCTGCTGTATGACAATAACCAACGGGGTCGTGACATGATGCTTACCTCCAGTTTTAAGATGCGGTCATGCTCTTTGGTACCCTGATGTTCATCAAGTTCAATAGCACACTTAATTACTGCAGTCATTTCACTGATCTTGTCCACGTGGGTTTGTAACTCCTAATTGACAAACGCCAGGACATGAAAGTGTTAAGTGCTTATTGTCGAAACCAATGAAATTTTTTGCCATAATTACTGATTTCTGGAATGCAAATGGTTGTTTATATTTTCACTACAAGAACTGTTATAGGTCACACCATAGGAATGCTGAAGAATATATGGAAAGTTATAGGCACTGATTTCGTCATTAAGTAATTTCTGATCAGTAATAAAAAAAAGAATGTTCAAAGTAAGAATTCAGTAATCTCCCCATTATCATTGCTGTATCACAGTTGATCATTTATACATATGAATAACTCATTTAGGGTTGCCAGGTGGCTTATCCAAAAATCCTGGACATAATGGTGAAAGGTGTGATGCTCTAGAGACACTCACTTCTCTCCACTCCATGCTGTTTCCTCCTCTCATTGGCCCTACCCCCAGGCTCCTAACACCTTTTTAATTGTCTGCAGTACCCAGCAGCAGCCAATCAGTATGGAGAAGCTGCCCAGCCTGCTTGGGCTAACCCTGCGGACCCCCCAAACCTGTCAGGTCACTATGTCCAGAAAGGTAATACCGAACACAAATGTCCAGTATTACCTCTAATTTTTTTTACGAGACAGTGTGTCCAAATACAGGACAGTCCGGTCCAACACAGGACACCTGGCAACCCTACTCATTACACAAATACTGCCTGACACTGAACTCTATAATGACATTAATGAGCTGAAGATGACATGAGCTATAAAACTGACAGCAATCTTGTACCAATACCAACTTCTGCAGAAAAAGTATTTCAAATCTATTTCTAAACAACTAAACTTAGATCGTAAGCTCTTCGGGGCAGGGACTCCTTTTCCTAAGGTTACTTTTATATCTGAAGCGCTTATTCCCATTCTATTATTATGTCGCGTGTATTACTGCTGGGAAGCGCTATGTTCGTGGATGGCGGTATATAAATAAAGATATACATACATTTATACATTCTGTCATTAGTATCACCATGACATTGTTTGAGGAAAGCATCTACGTGTGTTTAATAACCACATAAAAAAAAACTAAGTCTACCACATACCATAAATAAGTGTGTTATATACAAAGTAAAAGGAATGGTTTAATATTTAATAGGCTAGTAATCTGTAGCAGTAACAGCTGCCAGGTATTGCATATCAGTAAGAGTTGCAAGATTACACACACTTCTAGTTGTGCATGGAGACGCCAAGTGAACTGTGTTAAGTTTTGATAACAGAATTCTGCATTATTCTAAATCAGAAGTTATTTCATTTATTCAGATGTTAAATTCCCTAAAATGTGTCTCTTATAGGAGCTTAGTTTACCTACTACAATTGATTAGTAATAATACACTTCACATATTAAACATTTCTTTGTTCCTTAACACTAGGCAGGATTACCCCTATAAAACATTTAAATCGATTTGGGTACACATTTAATGCAATGAAAAATATTGGATGTAGAAATTTTTTGAATGCTTCACCTGTGAGAGTTACATTACATTATTCAGCAGACAAAGGAGTTTCCTTTTCTTTAAATAAAAGCACCTTAATAAATTGTTAGCTACTGTATGAACTTTTCTCTTCGTTTTTATATTTGCAAATAATATTACTGAAAGATAATTGTCCTCTGAGCTGGTTATCTTACTAATACAACATACAACTCAAGCATTAGAAGAAAAAAAAAACTTCTGCAAACATTGAAGAAAGAAATGTATCATTACCGAGGAATGCTGCTCCTTCAGCTTCATAATTATTCCTGGATCATCCTTTTTCCCGGCCATCAGTAACCGAAACATCTGCTCTCTGTATTTGCTCATGATCAGCTCCAGAGCGGACTGGTGTTCCTCCAGGGAAGTGCGCAATTCTATTAAACATATAACGCTTTATGTTCTGAGTGCCAGTAACTGGATTTCTATCTCGACTTTAGGAGAATATTTATGAAGAGATGTTTCCATCTGGCGCCGGAAAACACTTCACTTTGAAGCAGCAATACCACATTTCCCTTTCCCCCCCCCCCCCCGCTTTTTTCCCCCCTCTTATTTTTATATGTATAATTCTACATTCATACCTAAGCTGGCAATCGTTTGGTGCTTCTGTAAAAATCCTGATTGTGTGCCTAACGAAATGGCCGCCTTCTAAGTGCTGAAGTCTAAAATGCTGCAGCTGATATGTAACATATTATTTAGTGTAACACGTTATTGTTACAGCTTGCAGAGTAACAGGGGGGCTGCTGATTCGAACACAGCAATGGATCTGACTGTGATACATTTTTGCCAAAGGGCAGAGCTCAAAAAGGCGTGTCAGAGCCAAAAGAGGAAGTGGATAGAACTTTCTAAATGGTTGCTGTAACAACCAAAAGATGATTAGTACATTAACAAAATCGTTAAAAAAATAGCATTAGGAATTAAAATAAAAATGCAGACAGTTTTATCTAATGCTACATAACTGATATATATATATATATTATTTTTCACATTTTGCTGCTTTAATTGGCCATACATCTTTGCAGAATAACACCACTTAGTAAACATGGGCATTAGAGTTATATTGTACTTAGAAGTGTTGAGCTGTAGCTAGACGTTTCGCAGTTGAACGCGGCACTGCTTTGTACAAGACATTATCTTTCTGAAAGACAGACTGGAAGACTGCTTGCTGCTCGCCGCGTAACACAACATGTACCAACATCATGTCATCCACCCCACGAAAAAGTACGGGCTGTCTGGAAATAATTATTTCCTTAAGAAATAAACAATTTTTAATAATAATAATAATAATAATAAGGCGTTTCATTTTCTAATTTACCATTTAAGGAAGACGTCCTCAACTCCCCCCCTCTCCCCCCCAAACAGGTCAGGTTTTCAAGAATATCCCTGCTTCAGCACAGGTGGCTCAATCAGAGGCTCAGTCTTTGACTGAGCCTCTGATTGAACCACCTGTGCTGAAGCAGGGATATTCCTGAAATCTGATCTGTTGGGGGGGCTTGAGAACTGGAGTTGAGAACCCCTGCTTTAAGGATTTGTAAATGTGATCGTTTGGTTGAACGTGACCTGTAATAAAGAGAAGCGGTCCCTCCTCGTGGAAATAGAACTGCTCTATCACATTTACATGCACAACATATAATATACAGACTCAAAAAACGTGTTAGAATTTAAAACGCAACGCAGCACATACATATTTCCAAATATATATCAAAAACAGGCCTCACCTTTATTTTCCTGCTGTAGTTCCCGGATCTGCCTGTTCTCCTGCTGGATCCCTAACACCAGCGTGGAGCGAGGTCGATGTCTTGCAACCTCATTGAGCTCCTGAATCTCCTCTTGGTACTGTTAAATAAAGAGACCGTCGTGAGGCCTCGCACATTCTAAATCACTGGCAGGCCTATTACACCACCGCCTTTCGTTCCCTGCAAAACTCTGAGAAATGTTCAGACACATGGGCATTTATATTTATACATGGAGTCTAATCAACATTTGTTCTTGCAAATGGTCAATCAATATCCCCCATTGGGACACAGCAAGTTACGGACCAACCATGTGACGCTACCTTTTAGGATAGGGGTGGCCAACTCAAGTCTTCAAGGGCTACCAACAGGTCAGGCTTTCAGGATTGCCCTACTTCTGCACAGGTGGCTCAGCAGGGATATCCTGAAAACCTGACCTGTTGGCCACCACTGTTTTAAGAGATGCCTTTTTTTAAATAATTATTTTGAATTTTGTATGTTGAGAAATGTAACGTCAATCAGTTGTAGAAATAAGGCAATATTGGATCAAAAAATATATTTCCATCACATTCAGGAATAATCATATCCAGTAAAGTATAGGTACATATTAATAAACACAGCACCAGCTGAACTAAGAATAATAAGAAATAATTGTACTGTGGATGCTCTCCCGAGGGTGTCTTCAATCTCGTTGGATTTAAAAAAAATTACAACTTTGTTTACCAAAATAAATCACTTTATTTCACTTTATAATGGGCTTTCTCCATTTTTTTTCTTCTTAAACATACCCAGGTTTATGAAATACTAACTGTTTTGTTGTTTGCTTGTGTAAATAAACGCACACCGAGCATGGATATAAAAAAGTCAGAAAACGCATGTCGGAACAGTGTACGAGGTGCAGATAGAGATGCCCCCCTCAACAGGTCAGGTTTTCAGGATATCCCTGCTTTAGAACAGGTGGCTCGCAATCCCTGCTTCAGCACAGGTGGCTCAGAGGCTTAGCCTCTGATTGAGCCACCTGTGCTGAAGCTGGGATATCCTGAAAACCTGACCTGTTGGGGGGGCTTGAGGACTGTAGTTGAGCGTCTCTGCAACAGAGAGCTTCTATTTGAAATGAAAAGGCTAAACTGAATGAATATTGTGTGGACCTGTAAAAGTTATCTGTACAAACATATGCTAAAGTGAATGCACAGCAGCGATCTGTATTTTACCCTGCGGAATAGCATTGGCATTAGATGAAAATTACAGCATTGCCATCGTCCGTAAACAGGTTACTTATAATTTCCAGTGCATGATATCACCGACCTGCTTCATGGCTTCTACACGCTTATTGAGCACAGTAGTTTGCTCAATAAGCCCTTCTGCGGCGCTGTCATGTTCCCGTAACCGCTCCACTAACGCCTTTGCATCGGCTAGCACCTTTTCAATGGTGCAACTCATTTCTCTGGAAGAAAGCAATATTTTTGTTCACATCACAAAACTATAGTTAGAGGTTAAGAATAATCATCATAAAGCAGAGTACGTGGACATATATATAATAACAATAAAAAGCACTGTGCATATGGTTAGTGCCATAAGGTAATAATTGTAATCACTGCATACAGGTTTAGCGATGTAATAATAACGCACAGAATATGTACAGCACTAATCAAATAAGAAGAAAGCACAGTGTATATGGGTAGCAATAAAGATCGATTAAAATGCCAAATAAGTTTAATAAGCTATTGCACAAATGGTTAAGATTATTAAATCATATTACACAAACTGTAACTCAATTGGCTTCTATAACTGCAGTGAATAAGCTTCTGTGAGAGTGAGACTGTCAGTGTGAGACACCCTCCCAAGGACCGCTCCCTGTCACCCTCACCCCTGGAGGTTTGCAGTCGGTGTCCCCCTCTCGCCGGCCCCTCCGCAGCCCGTATCCCCCCGCAGCCCGTATCCCCCCGCAGCCCGTATCCCCTCGAGCACTCACATCCGCTCCTCTGACTGCACAACCACACATCCCCGTCATTACTCACGCGACATCACGACCTGTCACATCATCAACGAGCGACGCGCTAAGGTCATCCATTGCGCATGCGCACTAAAGCCAGATGTCGCAATAATTCGTTGTACTTCATTCATAAACACTACAGTACTGTATAGTGTAACTATGTAATGCTTACACTGTTGCCAATAAAGATTGTTGAATACAAATGGGCACGCGCACGGCGGTTCCGTGATGGGAACACTGCGCGTGCGCATCGTCAACACGGAAGCGACCGTCACTTGTGCGCATGCGTCAGAGGGTTAGCTGAACTACGGCTGGCGAAAGGGGCTAAAAAGTAGGCAACCGCGAAGCATCCGCTGCATGGGTGGGAGAAACAGCAGCCCCGGCCTGCGGGAAGTCTCAGGGTGATTGTGTGAGGCCCAGGGGGATGTGAGTGCTCTGTGCTGGGGGGAGATACACAGGGGTGAGGGGGAGAGATACACAGGGGTGAGGGGGAGAGATACACAGGGGTGAGGGGGAGAGATACACAGGGGTGAGGGGGTGTGAGAGCTGTGTGCTGGGGGGGGAGATACAAAGGTGTGGAAGGGGGAGATACAAAGGGGTCGAAGGGGGAGAGGGGTACAGCTACAGGGCTCAGCCTGGTGGTAGGTTTGGTGGTCTCTGTGTAGGGGGGAGGTTTGGGGGTCTCTGTGTAGGGGGCCTCTGTGTAAGGGGGAGGTTTGGGGGTCTCTGTGTGTAAGGGGGGAGGTTTGGGGGTCTCTGTCGGGGGGGGGGGGTCTCTGTGTCGGGGGGGGAGGTTTGAGTGGTCTCTGTGTGTCGGGAGGTTTGGGGGGGGGGGTCTCTGTGTGTCGGGGGGAGGTTGGGGGGGGGTGTCTGTGTGTAGGGGATTATGACTCAAAGTAGAGGCTTCAACAGCGTCTCCATGCCCCCTTCGTGTGCTATGTGAGGGGCACATGGGCCTGCATTACTGTACCAACAGCAGCATAACCTGGGGCAGAGAGAGGAACCACAGGGCAGGTAGGAGCCAGACATGTTCATATGAACATTGTGTGTACATATTAGATTAGATTGTGAGCTATTCAAGACAGGAACTTATTTTCCTAATGTCAATTTTATGTCTGAAGCGCTTCTTCCCATTACGTGTTATTTGTATTATTTGTTATCTATATGATTGTCACGTGTATTACTGCTGTGAAGCGCTATGTACATTAATGGTGCTATATAAGTACATATATTAACAAATTCATGTAATAGCTGTGTTCAAATGTGAAAATATAAATTAGGAAGATCGATATTAATTCATTGATGGGGAATGAATAATATATCATGTAAAAACAAGAATGTAATCTGCAAATGTAACCAATGTGACGAACATGGGAAAGAAATATCATAAATAAAATGGAATAAAGGATATCATCGTAAAATAATCCCAATGAAGTAATTTAATTTCAAATCGTCCAAAATCAGAACGCCATTGAAGACTTGGTATGTCCATCTTACTTTACACCTCTTCACCCACAGGTGGGTATAGGCGACTTCCACGGAAAACTTCACTTTCAAAAGATCCATGGAAGTTGTTTAGCTGGATATACCCAAGGAGACGCTAGACCCCATTTTGTTAGAAACGAGGGGCGCCACGTGAAGGCAGGGTTGTCAATTGATAATGAGAGGCTCTATGTTCGCATTATGTCCATCTAGAATGAAGCTGCCCAAGTCCAAAGGCACATCTAAAATAAACAAGCCGCGGCGTGCGCTTCAGAGTTTACGCACAAGGTACGATCTGCACTCACACGGTTAGAAAAATAATAAAGCTACAGAGAGAGGTCTCGTAAGTTTACCGGCCAGCACGTGAGTGAGATGAAGCCATGTAAAGCCTTCATAGGGCACACGTAGGCCATATATTGCAGGCAAGAGAACACGCTTGTTGCGTGTTAAAGGCAGATATTCTCTCGAGTGATGGCAGCAAAAGCTCCAGTGTAGATTTTTCTGGATGTCCTTCAAAACGTTTAGTCTCCAACACAGAATGATGTCGTGTGACAACATCATTCTGTGTTGGAGAGTAAAAAGTGTGTGGGTGTATATTGTATATTTGTGTCATACTTTTTATTATTTGCTTTGCAATTTGTTGAAGGCCCCTTTGGCATTGAATTAGTTGGGCTTCCTGCGCACTTTTTACTGTTTAGGAATGTACATTGGAAGAAAAGAATAGGCATAATTGCGGTGTCTATTGGTTTCCAGGAGGCAGCCATCTTGAATTTGTGATGTCCTTGGCAATGTTTCCAATGTGCCGTTTTCATTATTAAACCCACTACCACAATGTAACACATCACAGAAAGGAAATAGAAATGGGGGGGGGGGGTGCGTTTCCAGGAGAAGCAGAAGCTGGAAGGGTTAATGAATCTCATTGTGCTAGAGCAGGGGTGGCCAGCCCTTGAGGGCCACCAACTGGTCAGGTTTTCAGGATATCCCTGCTTCAGCACAGGTGGCTCAGTCCTCAGACCTTTTCTTGCCTGCGGTGTGGCACTGCCCCCTTGAGTACAGAGGGGTAATAGTGCCACTCTGATGATGGGAGGGAAGGAGTCCTCCCCCTAACGTCTGCCCTCGGTGCAGATCGTGTGTGCAGGACGTGATCTCCCCCAGCTAAACCAGCTGGCTTTTTGGACGTAACTATTACATCATGGGGCACCCAGGGTGCCTGAACTCGTGATGTGGTAGCTACGTCCCGCGACGCCCAAAGGGTTAACGTGTTCCTATTGCTTCTCTTTAGGATAAGATGAAAACCTTCTCGGAGTCCCACAAGACAGTCTTTGTTGTGGATCACTGCCCGTACATGGCCGAATCCTGCCGACAGCATGTGGAGTTTGATATGCTGACCAAAAACCGCACCCAAGGCATTATACCGCTGGCGCCCATCTCCAAGTCCCTATGGACATGCGCCGTGGAGTCGTCCATGGAATACTGCCGCATAATGTATGATATATTTCCTTTCAAGAAACTGGTAAGCGTATTTTGGTTAGGTCGGGATTTTGCATATCCATACATGGTGGTGAATATTATTGGCTGTATTGGTCCTTATAAAAGGTGTTCTTTGTTTTATTCTATTTATTTGCACACGTTGGTACTTTTTTTTTTTTTTTTTAAACATTGTTTTTATTAGTTTTTTGTGCATACACGTCAAGGAATGCAGGATGTTGTCAATTGTATCAGGTATACACCTAACTTACAGGGAAACTTTACAAGTAACGGACGAACATTGGGGGGACCACAGGACAGGACGCAGACAGACTGACAACATCTAAGGACAAGGAAAAAGAGGGGGGAGGGGGGGGTAGGGGTGGGGGGGGGAGCGGCCTGGTAGTAGCGCTGATTCCACGTTTCGCCGGGGTCTTTCACCAATGCTGCCTTTGTTCTGCTCCAGTTCGCCTCCCAGAGGAGCTCAGATCCGGAACACATCAGGATTTCATGAGTCGGAGAATCTCTTCACCACTGTACCTCGAAGGGAGCCCTACTGTCCGATCGTCCCGTCCGACTCCCAACCCAACATCCAAGGAGAACCCATCTATCTCTATCAGAGCCATATTGTGGCCTCATTCATCCCCTGAATATCAGTCTGGGCAAGCCATAATGACCATACTTTCTCAAATTTATCGGCTGAGTCGTTAACTAAACTCGTTAACTTCTCCATTCTACAAATGAACCAAATTCTGTTTCTAATTTTATCAATAGACGGAATTGCGTTCTGATTCCACAGTGCTGCGGTCTCGCACCTCATAGCGGTAGCAAAATGTGCTATCAGCTTGTTACCCGATCTAGATACCTCGTTTGTAGGTTTACCTAATAAAAATAGCCACGGGTCCAGCTGTATTGTGAGCCCTAAAAAGATCCTCTGCAGCCAATCGCGGATCTGGGTCCAGACCGGCACTAATCTTGGGCAAGACCACAGCATGTGCACCAGATCCCCCTGTTCCCCGCACCGCCTGGGGCAGAGCGGGGAAGCCCCCCGGACAAATTTAGCTAATCTGATTGGGGTGAGATACCACCTTAATAATACCTTATATGAGTTCTCCTTCAATGTCGTGCATATGGAGCTCGAGGCCGCAGCTTTGAACACCGCAGCCCAGTCCTCGTCCTCTAATTGTGTCTGGAGATCCTCTTCCCATTGTGTCATAAAACTGGGTTTGACTGTCCTGTCTGAGTCAGTATTCACCACCTCTCTGTACAACGCAGAGATTAGTCCCCGCGTGTCGGCTCCGCGCACGCAGAGCTGTTCGAATTTGGTCAGCGGTGGTCTCACCGGGTGTGCGTTATAAAATGCCCGGACCTGGAGGTACCTCATAAAATCAGTGTTAGGTACGCCCGTTTCTGACTGTAATAGTTCAAAAGATTTGATCTTGCTTTTATCCTCCAGGTCCTTCAACCGACTAATCCCTAATTGCCGCCAGCGCGGGAAGCATTTTTCCGTCAGCCCAGGAGCAAAGTCCGGATTGCCAAATAAAGGAGCCATCAGTGTGTGTTTGGAGGTCAGAGAGCAGCTAGTTTTAGAAGCCTCCCAGACCGAGAGTGAGTTGAGCACAGAGGATAGTGGGATGAGCTTATCCTTCACCCGTGTCCTCGGGTACCAGATTAGGTCCCTGAGCTCAAGCGGGGCGCACACCTCCTTCTCCAGTGCCACCCACCTCCTGAGCCCCGGGTCCCCATGCCACTGCGTGATTTGACACAATTGTGCCGCTTTATAGTAGGACAAGACGCTCGGGACTGCCAGGCCACCAGCTTCCTTGGATTTTTGCATAATTTTCCCTTTAATTCGTGGTTTTTTATCTTTCCAAATAAATTGGGAAATAGCCTTTTGGAGCCCTGCGATGTCTGCTCTAACCACGGCAACCGGGAGAGTTTGGAACAGGTATAGAATTCGGGGAAGGATGTTCATCTTGACACTATAGATCCTCCCCAACCAAGAAATACCATATGCCTTCCATTCCTGCAGCTCTTTTTTGAGAGTCCTCAGCAGTCTGGGATAGTTCGCCGAATATAAGGAGCTCGCCTTTTTTGTGATCTGCACTCCTAGGTATTTCATGGCGGATGGACGCCATCTGAACTCAAAGTTGAGTTCTATCAACTTCTCCATTTCTTTTGGCAGGTGTAGGCTTAAGGCCTCTGATTTAGTTTGATTTATTTTGAAGCCAGAGATCTGGGCAAAACGCTCTAGAAGCTCGAACAGATTAGGCAGCGAGATAAGCGGCTTGGCAAGGGTTAGAATGATATCATCCGCGTACAGAGCCACTTTGTGCTCCTGCGAATGGATCTGTACCCCAGCGATATCAGCGTTACTCCGAATTTGTGCTGCGAGTGGTTCGATGCATAAGGCGAATAGCAGGGGCGAAAGCGGACATCCCTGCCTCGTCCCACTTTTAATTGGGAATAGTTCCGAGGGGAATCCCTGGTGAACTACTCTGGCTGACGGTGCCGTATATAGTGCTTTGACAGCCTGTTGGAATTTGCCTCCAAACCCAAATGCGCCAAGCGTGGACTCCAGGTATGGCCAATCAATCCTGTCAAAGGCCTTTTCCGCGTCTAAGCTTAGGGCCACACCCCGAATCTCGTTGGCTCCCATGAAATCTATTATATCAACAATTCTTCTAGTGTTGTCGGCCGCTTGTCTACCTCTAATGAAGCCAACTTGATCCGGGTGGATGAGCCCCGGCAGGATTACATTTAATCTATTGGCCAGCAATTTAGCGTAGATTTTTACATCTGTGTTAATTAATGATATTGGCCGGTAACTTTGGCAGCTAGTAGGATCCTTGTCCTCTTTATGAATTACCGAGATTGACGCCTGGAGCATCTGTCCCGGAAAGGGCTCTCCTGCTAATACTCCATTAAACAGCTGGAGCATGTGTGGAGCTAAGACTCCGATAAATTTTTTGTAATACAGATTGGAGAACCCATCCGGGCCTGGGGCTTTTGATGCTTTTAAGTTTTTTACAACCGCCTCTAGTTCTTCCCTTGTGAAGTCTCGTTGCAGAGCCTCTCGCTCCTTTCTGTTTACTTGTGGCAAGGCTGCGTCTGCTAGGAATTTCTGTAGATTACTACTTGTCCTAGCATTGTGAACTACCTTCTCTCCATTGTACAGCTGTTCGTAGAATTTCGCAAACTCCCCTACTATGACTTTAGGGTTTGAGGAACTCTGGCCTCCTGCGGTCGTAATAGAATGAATGTTAAAATTTGGTTTCCTATTACGGAGTCTGGTGGCTAGCATAGTGTCCGGTTTGTTAGCTTTCTCATAGAACTTCCTCTGTGTCCAACTCATGTCTTTCTCCGCTCGGGAAGTAAGGAGGAGGTTTAGCTGAATTCTAACATCCTTCAACTCCCTCAGATCAACATCTCTACCTGTCTGGTTATGTAGAGTAGAGAGCTCATGTAACCTGTGATACAGCTGGGCTAATTTGGCTTCCTTTTTCTTTTTCCTATTTGCCGCTATACCGATTAAAACCCCCCTAATCGTGGCCTTATGAGCCTCCCATAGCAGTGATTGGGATTCTACACTGCCACTATTTATCCGGAAATACTCTGATATTTCAGATTTCACTTTGTTTTGGGTCTCCGGTATTTTGATTATTGATTCATTTAGCTTCCAGTTTGCTCCCGGGCTGGCATTACTCAATTGGGTGCATCTTAGCTCTACCGATGCATGGTCCGACCAAGTAATATCATGTATGTTTGTGTCGGAAATTTGTGGGACCATTCTGCCCGATACAAAGAAGTGGTCAATCCTACTGTAGCTGTCATGTGGGTGGGAGTAGAATGAATAACTGCGGTCTCCCTGGTGCTGCTCTCTCCATATGTCCACCAGGCTAGTCTGTTTAAGGCCTTTCAGTAATGAGCTATTCCCTTCTTTCTTATTATTTTTTTGGGACGTAGATCTGTCTACCTTTGCATTCATGACTGTGTTAAAGTCGCCCCCTAGAATTATTTGTCCCTCAGCCCATACCTGCAGCTTCTGGAAGAATGTGTTGTAGAAGTCTAGCTGACCCTCGTTTGGAGCGTATATACACGCTAATGTCATTCTGACCTGTTTAAGGAGCCCGACCAGCACCAGATACCTTCCCTTTGGGTCCCTTTTAATCTTTTCAACCTGGAAGGGGGTGTGATTTTGGAATAGAATAGCTACACCTTTCTTTTTCTCTGCCCCTGATGCTAAAAAGAACTTACGAAAGCTAGAGTCAAGAAATTTTGGATTATTACGCGAGCTGAAGTGAGTCTCCTGTAGGAAGACCACGTCAGCCCCTCTCCTCTTGAATTCAGTGAAAGCGACTCTCCGCTTACGTGGACTGTTGAGCCCTTTGGCGTTCTGCGAGATGAAAATTACCTCCATTTTATGTAGTAGTGTCTGTGTGGACCTAGAATGTAAGCCGGTCTGATCTTACCCCTGACCCTGGACATGTTCTGTTCATGGACTCTGTGGTGTAGACTCCGGAAGCGCCTATTCAACCCACCGCCTGTTGGGACTGGAGAAGGAAAGGGAAAAAACATGAGGGAAGAGTACACACATAAAACACCTAAATACATCATGAGAACCGTATTGGTCTTAGAAGACCTCGGGTTCAATGCCCGGAGGAGAGATTTTCTCCCTGGACCCTCCTCCCCCTTGGTCCCTCTCTGTGGCTTCCAGAACTCGCCACAGATCTCCGGGTCAGAACCAGGTAGGTGGGATATGACCCCCCTCCTGGCGAAGACGCACATGCCTGCAGGCAGAGTGGTGGCTGCCCCCCCTCCCCGCCGGCCGCTCTGTGCGTTACAAAACCTAACAACTAATTTCTCTTCTATCTATTTTATTAACTCTTATTAATCCAAACTTAAGCGTTTAACTACCTTGAGCTCGAATCATGAACTCTTCCTTTTATCTAAAACTGCAACTACAACTTTTCACCCTGTTCTCTGCCTGCCCTTTTAACCGCTGACCGTTTCTACCTCCCCTCATGCATTCTTCCCTGCTTCCGGGCTCGGGTGCTCTCCCTCTCTCCCCCTCCCTCTAGGATCCTGCCGGGTCCCTCGTTGCCGCATTTCTGTTATCTCTCCTGGGAGACCTCCGCTTGCGCCGCTCCAGTACCCCTTTGTTCTCACTCATGTTCTTTTGTCCGCTATCTACTCTATGCTATTCTTGCTCAGAACATGGTACTTTGCCCCTGTACTCTGCTTTGTTTATGGCTATTAGGCTTGTCTATGCTGTCTTCCCCCCTTTGTCTCCTGTCCCTGATGGGGGCCTGTGCTACCTCTTCCCCCCCCCTCCCCCCCCCCTCCCCCCTCCCGCCCGTGCATGTCCCCTCCTCGAGCGGCCAGGCAACCTCCTTCTGCACCGCTGAGTCTTTTCTGCGGGACTCCGCCTGTCCTGTGATCGCCTCCCCGGCGGAGGAGCTCGCGTGCCCCCGCCAGAGGGGATCGCTGTACTCCTAGCCGGTCGCCTCGTATCTGACGTCATCCTGGCGTCCGCCCGGGCTCTTCACCGCGCCTCTCCTCCAACTCTCGTGATAGCGGGATCCATGACGTCACCGGTGTGGGCGTGTTGATCTCATTCCGCGGTGGACTGCCGAGACGAGAGGGCTGGATCGGGGGAGGCTCCCTGGGCGGGTCCATCCGGCAGAGCAGATCTTCCCGCCGAAACCCCCGCCGCCATTGGAAATCTCGCGCCCTTCCGTCCTTCTTCCTCACCATTAGGTGCATAACCGCCATTTTGGGGACCCATGCGCTGCGGCCATCTGCTGAATGCCGTCATCTTTGGACTCGGGACAACTCCGGAACCTCGGCAATCTCACGGTAGGGGGATGTCTGGTGTAGCCTGTGTGGCAGGGTGTGTTTAAACTGCGCAACGGGCGCAACTGCAGCTCCTGAACTTTATAGAGTCTCTCCTTTACGGGCTTTTCCCTCTGCCCCCCTCCTTGCTGATTCTCCTCTCCGGCGTGGGAGAGGTGCCCTGCTTTCCTGTCGGGGAGTCCGTCCTCTTCCCCTGCTGGGCTCCCTCCGCTCCATTGTCCTGTGATCCCCGCACACCCAGTTTTTTAAGGAAGGCTGCCCCTTCTGAGGGGTGCTTGAGCACCTGCGGTCTGCCGTTTTTGATGGCTACTAGGGCGAATGGGAATGCCCAACGGTAGCGCACCTCATTGTCCCTTAGGGCCTTAGTTATGTGCCCCACAGCTCTCCGTCTGGCCAGTGTCAGCGGGGACAGATCCTGGAAGATCAACAGGGTAATCCCCTCGAAGGTAATGTGTGGGGTGGCACGGGCTATTCTGCTCACCTCTTCTTTGACAGAGAAGTAGTGGAGCCGGAGGATCACATCCCTAGGGGGGTTGGAGGGCACGGGTCTGGATCGTAAGGCCCTATGGCATCTGTCCATCCTAAAGTCTGAGGCCGGGCTGCCTGGTAATATTGAGGCCATCCAGCGGGAGAGTAAAGCTTCTGGATCCAGAATTTCTTCTGGGATCCCCCTCACTCTGAGGTTATTTCTTCGATCTCTATTCTCCCCGTCCTCTTGTCTGGCTTCCAACTCTGCCACTCTCTGTTCCAGCGCTTGTACCCGGGAGTTTGTCTCCTTGTGGGCAGTTGAGCTAACGTCCATACGCTCCTCCAGGTCGTTGGTCCTCGTCCCTATCTGTACCAGATCATGTCTGAGCCCCTCCACCTCTCCTCTGAAGAAAGATTTGAGATCAATTAATAGTCTTGATATTTCTTTTTTGATGACTTTTGTTTGTTCTGCTGCCGCTCCGGAGCCCTCTGCATCCTGGGCTGAGTCTGAGTCAGATACTGCTGACATCTCTGCAGTCCCTGCCTTGCTTTGGCCGGTGAAGTAGGCCCTGACATCTGACTTTCGGCGAGTCTTTTGTCTTGTAGCTGCCATCCTTTTTTGGGGGTGGATTATCTTAACTGGGAAGGGTTTAGGCAGCCGTCGCTATGTTTTTTTTCTCAAAAATGCTGGTTTTGCTATTGTTTAATTGCTTTATTGTGCCGGCGGTTGGAGGAGCTGTGTGTCTATGCAGCCATCCTCAACCAGCCGCGCATGCGCATCCCACGTTGGTACTTTTTTAATGGACCAGCCTTCATAGTTAATAATAGATTTAGTGGGTAATGCTGTATAATGACCAAACGTGAATAAACACTGGGTGATAGTGACAAATATTAAGTGAAACAATTAAGCGTGAACCAACGTTTTACATAAAGAAATTATATATTAATAATACATTTGTGTTTGTTGAAGAATTCAATTGAATTCAGTATAGTATGACACAAAGTGATTACCAGTGTGTATAACAAAGAAATATTAAACCTGTGTTAGGAACAATTGAGATGCTGCTGCTGGTTTACAAAGGGCGGCTCAACATCCTGTAAGACTAGTGTAAAAGAAAAAGGAAACGGCGCAAAAATCTCATAGTGACTTATGTATTGAAATTATTGGTAGTTTGTACAGATGGATAAGTAATGCGCGTACATCAATATGAAAGGTTACAAGCAAGACTCACAACAGCCATTGCTGCTTGCAGCCTTTGCTCTTAAGCAGAAATGCTTTTAAGTAGAAATCTTTAAAGTAGTATGGAGGTTTAAAAAAGGAAGTTCAAAAAGAAGTGGAAAAAGTGGACACAATCTACTGCTTCTGATTCCTGCATTTGATCTACGCTGGAAAGGAGGATATCATCCCAGACTGCACATCTCAACACATTACTATTGCTGTGATGCCGCCTTTACTTTTTATATTTGCTGTAACCTCACTTATTTTCAAATTATGCACTTCCTTCCACCAGCCTCATCATGTCTCTAACTCTTTTCATATTTCGCCATCTCTCCTTACTTCACCACTTCTCAGTTCACATGAACTCCTCTCTTACCTGCGGCCTCTGTCACCATACAGCTATACCTCCTGCACTAAAACACACCCCTACAAATCATCCTCACACATTCTCTTTCTGTCCATGCTTCTCCTCCTTGCTTCTCGGGATATCTCTCCCAGTCCTGGTCCCTGCCTTATTTCTACTTGCTCTCGTCCTCGCCTTCCACATGCAACTTCTACTCCTTCTGGTGTAAACCCCTCCAACCTCATACCCATCCCCTGCCACCCTCCCTCCTCTCTCCCTTTCTCCTGTGCCCTTTGGAATGCTCGCTCCCTTTCTAACAAGTTTGTCTCTGTGCATGACTTCTTTCTCGCTCACTCCCTGCTCCTATTTGCCATAACTGAGACCTGGCTCACTCAGACTGACTCTGCTCTGGAAGCTGCCCTCTCCTATGGTGGCCTTTCCTTCTTCCACACTCCACGCCCTGGTGGCAGGGGTGGAGGCGTGGAGCTCCTGCTCTCCTCTCTCTGCCGCTACCGAACAGTTTCTATTCCCCCCTCTCTTGCTTTTCCCTCCTTTGAGGTTCACACAATCCAGATCTTCTCTCCTCTCCCGGTCCATGTGGCGGTCATCTATCGCCCACCTTCATCTACTCATCCCCCTTCTGCCTTTCTCTCTCACTTTGAATCCTGGCTCTCTTTCTTTCTCGCCTCCGACTCCCCTGTTCTTCTCCTTGGGGACTTCAATTGCCACATTGATGACCCCTCTCTCCCTTGGGCTTCCCGCTTTCTTTCTCTAACCTCTTCTTTTGGCCTTCAACAGTGGACTGAAGCCAGCACCCACAAGGATGGACACTACCTAGACCTGGTTTTCACTAAAAACTTCTCTTTCTCCGACTTCTCCATCTCCCCTTTTCCTCTCTCTGACCATCACCTCATCTCATTTTCTCTCTCTCGCTTCTCTCCATCTCCATCTCGCCCTCGTTTTTGCAGAAACCTGCGCTCTATTAACCTACCAGCTCTTGATTCCACTTTACGCTCCTCCCTCTCCTCTCTCCGTTCTGCTTCAGACCCTGACAACCTGGTCAGGAACTACAACTCTGCCTTATCTTCCTCTCTTGATCTTCATGCCCCGCTTTCTCTCTGCCGTCCTCGCCCTTCTAACCCCAGACCCTGGCTAAACTCCCACACACGCATGCTGCGTTCCTCCACTCGTTCCTCTGAACGCATCTGGAGGAAATCTCATACTCTCGCAGACTTCCTTCACTACAAATTTATGCTATCCTGTTTCAACTCTGCCCTCTCTCAAGCTAAACAAACCTACTTTTCATCACTAATCAACACACACAAGTCTAACCCACGCCGTCTCTTTTCTGTCTTTGACTCTCTACTCAGACCACCCTCAGCTGCCTCCTCTTCTTCCTCCATCTCACCTCAGGACTTTGCTGACTTTTTTAAGGAAAAGGTGGAGTCCATACGGCAGAACATCCCATCTGTTGCCTCCTCCTATCCCACAATGCTTCCCAACTCTCCTCCTGCCTTTCTTGACTCTTTTTCCGCTATCTCGGAGGAGGATGTGTCACTGCTGATCTCCTCTTCTCCCTCTACCACTTGCCCTCTTGATCCCATTCCCTCCCATCTCCTAAAACCTCTTGCTCCGTCTATAATCCCTATGCTCACACAGATCTTTAACTCTTCCCTCTACTCTGGTGCCTTTCCATCATCCTTCAAGCATGCAACAGTCATACCATTACTCAAAAACAGCAAGCTTGACCCTACCTGTTTTAACTATCGACCTGTCTCCCTCCTGCCTTTTGCCTCTAAACTCTTTGAATTTCTTGTATTCTCTCGATTGCTACACTTTCTCAACACCTATTCTGTCCTAGACCCTCTACAATCTGGCTTCCGCACTGCTCACTCTATTGAAACAGCCCTCATTAAAATAACTGACGACCTCCACGCTGCCAAAGACAGAGGTCATTACACTTTGCTCATATTACTCGACCTCTCTGCAGCATTCGACACCGTGGACCACCCTCTTCTCCTTCACATTCTCCATACTCTTGGTATTCGGAACAAAGCTTTATCCTGGATCTCCTCTTACCTCTCCCATCGTACCTTCAGTGTCTCTTTTGCCAACACCTCCTCCTCTATTGATCTCTCTGTGGGGGTACCCCAGGGCTCTGTCCTGGGACCCCTTCTCTTTTCTCTCTACACACTCTCTCTAGGTGACCTAATCACATCTTTTGGGTTTAAATATCACCTCTATGCTGACGACACACAAATTTACCTTTCAACCCCTGACCTTACACCTGCTATACAGACCAAAGTTTCTGAATGCCTCTCTGGAATATCATCCTGGATGGCCATCCACCGACTGAAACTTAACATGGCAAAAACAGAGCTCCTTATACTTCCTCCCAAACCTGGCCCTACTACCTCCTTCCACATTGCTATTGGAAATATGATCATTCACCCAGTAGCCCACGCACGCTGCCTAGGGGTTACACTTGATTCCTCTCTCTCATTCTCCTCTCATATTCAAAACGTTTCTAAAACTTGTCGCTTTTTCCTCCGCAATATCACAAAGATACGCCCTTTCCTCTGTTACTCAACTGCTAAAACTCTAACTCAGGCCCTCATTCTCTCACGTCTCGATTACTGCAACCTCCTGCTGTCCGGCCTTCCTACCTCTCACCTGTCTCCCCTACAATCTATCCTAAACGCTGCTGCCAGAATCACTCTACTCTTTCCTAAATCTGTCTCCGCATCTCCCCTCCTGAAATCCCTCTCCTGGCTTCCGATTAAATCACGTATCTCAAATCAATTCTCCTGCTCACTTTTAAAGCTTTACATTCTTCTGCCCCTCCTTACATCTCAGCCCTAATTTCTCGCTATGCACCATCCCGACTCTTGCGTTCTTCTCAAGGATGTCTTCTTTCTACCCCCTTTGTATCTAAAGCTCTCTCCCGCCTTAAACCTTTCTCACTTTCTGCCCCACACCTCTGGAATGCCCTTCCCCTCAATACCCGACTAGCCCCCTCGCTATCCACCTTTAAGACTCACCTTAAGACACATCTGCTTAAAGAAGCATTTGAGTAGCACTGGATAATCATGGACACATGACACATAAAGCTTGGCCTCCTGCAGACGCACTTACTAGTATTCCCTCCTACTGTCTCTGTACGTTCTCCCTACCTACCAATTAGATTGTAAGCTCCTCGGAGCAGGGACTCCTTCCTTAATGTTACTTTTACAGTATGTCTGAAGCACTTATTCCCATGATCTGTTATTTATATTATTTGTTATTTATATGATATGTATTACTACTGTGAAGCGCTATGTACATTTATGGCGCTATATAAATAAAGACATACAATACAATACAAGACATGCTATGGACATGTTACCAGCACAGCAAGGACCTCCGTCCCCACACGGATCACTCCACCTGTAGGCTGCAGCAAAACCAACGTCCTGGACCTCCTCGGGCAGTCAGTTCCAGGCTTGTTGGATGTCGGTCCTCGATGGAAGTGCTCCTGTATTGCTGAGCGCTACTGTAGGGACCTGCACACTGACGGCGAATGCCGATTACACTTGGCGGCTGCTGATGTCACCAGTTGAGTCGCTCGGTGGCGCGACTATGCTGGGTAAGACAATCAAAAGCTTGGGTTGCCGCAACTAAGAGTGGGCTGAAACCGTATGTCCGGTGACCACAAATATAGAAAGAGCTTGCACTCTTATATCCTAAATCCAAGTGTAATCGGCATTCGCCGTCAGCGTGCAGGTCCCTACAGTAGCGCTTAGCAATACAGGAGCACTTCCATCGAGGACCGACATCCACCACGCCAGGAACGGACTGCCCGAGGAGGTCCAGAACGTTGGTTTTGCTGCAGCCTACAGGTGGAGTGATCGGTGTGGAGACGGCGGTCCTTGCTGTGCTGGTAACATGTCCATAGCATGTCCTGCTTGTAACCTTTCATATTGATGTACGCGCATTACTTATCCATCTGTACAAACGACTGATATTATCAATACATACTTCACTATGAGCTTTTTGCGCTGGTAATGCTGTATTGTCCAGAGCGGCTGTTTTCTGACGCACATCATGTAAATGGGGATATTGGGCCAAATACCGTCCAAACTGCTGCTTATTCCAATATAAAATAGTAGGGCCCTTAGTTTTCTTCAGATAAACATTAAAACGATATTTGGTTTATTAAAAGGTATCTCACACAGCGTATATGCATACAGATATGACCTGTAGGGTGTCCTGCAAGTATGTATGAACCTACTTATGAGTTGTATTTTTAATCAATAACATACTTTATTTGGGGTTATATAGAACATTTTGACTTTAACAGGTATACATTTTTGAATTTTATCACCAAATGTCTACATTTTTTGTCTCTGGGGAGAGGTCTAATAATGTTGTTAGTACACCACACACAGGCCCATGTTCACTAAAGAGTGCTAAGCTTTAGCACATCCTAACTCGAACTCATTTGAATGGAAAGCTTGGCATCATACACTTCAATGGCGCTGTTTCTGCTGAAACCAGCACGGACAGCTGCATCAGATTATATAGATATAGGCTCTGCGGGATTTAATCCCTGTGCCAGGAGTTTCAGTTGCCCGCACTTTTCAGCTGGGAGGAAAACAGATGCAAATGTGGCAAACTCAGAATAAGACTTCATTTCTTGAACCGCGTGGCTAACGGCTTTGTGCTCTTCTAGGTGAATTTCATCGTCTCGGATTCCGGCTCCCGTATATTGAATTCTTGGACTCAAGAAGACCAGAGTTTACAGGAGGTGGGAGCTATTGGTTCTCTGAAAGACCACGTTTTTCAGATTAATATATGTTTAGATGGTCTTTAAAGAAAAAAAAATGTAATTTTTGCTTCGTGTTAATTTCATATTAGTCATTACATATGTTTCTGGAAATTATACATGGGCTGTATCAGAGGTGCTCCACTCCAGTCCTTAAGGTCCACCAACAGGTCAGGTTTTCATGATATCCCTGCTTCAGCACAGGTGGCTCAGTCAAAGACTGAGCCACTGATAGCCACCTGTGCTGAAGCTGTGACTGAGCCACCTGTGCTGAAGCTGTGACTGATCGAGCCACCTGTGCTGAAGCAGGGATATCCTGAAAACCTGACCTGTTGGTAGCCCTTGAGGACTGCAGTTAGCCATCCGTGGACTATTTGATGTAGCTAGTTTTTGCAATATGATGCAGGCCTCTGTGGAAGAAATTAATCTGTATCATAGATGTAGGTGTATATAATAATATGCACACATATATATTTCTTATATACTGCTACCAATGTTTGTAGTGCTGTACATGGAATGTTGCCCGCGGTCCCGGGGAGGTGGCGAGGGTCCCGGGGAGGTGGCGAGGGGCCCGCGGTCCCGGGGAGGTGGCGAGGGGCCCGCGGTCCCGGGGAGGTGGCGAGGGGCCCGCGGTCCCGGGGAGGTGGCGAGGGGCCCGCGGTCCCGGGGAGGTGGCGAGGGGCCCGCGGTCCCGGGGAGGTGGCGAGGGGCCCGCGGTCCCGGGGAGGTGGCGAGGGGCCCGCGGTCCCGGGGAGGTGGCGAGGGGCCCGCGGTCCCGGGGAGGTGGCGAGGGGCCCGCGGTCCCGGGGAGGTGGCGAGGGGCCCGCGGTCCCGGGGAGGTGGCGAGGGGCCCGCGGAGGTGGCCAGGGTCCCGGGGAGGTGGCAAGGGGCCCGCGGTCCCGGGGAGGTGGCGAGGGTCCCGGGGAGGTGGCGAGGGGCCCGCGGTCCCGGGGAGGTGGCGAGGGGCCCGCGGTCCCGGGGAGGTGGCGAGGGGCCCGCGGTCCCGGGGAGGTGGCGAGGGGCCCGCGGTCCCGGGGAGGTGGCGAGGGGCCCGCGGTCCCGGGGAGGTGGCGAGGGGCCCGCGGTCCCGGGGAGGTGGCGAGGGGCCCGCGGTCCCGGGGAGGTGGCGAGGGGCCCGCGGTCCCGGGGAGGTGGCGAGGGGCCCGGGGAGGTGCTGGTGATACTGAAGCCAGTTGAAATCCTAAAGGAATGACGTCATTGAGTTACTTTTTCAGAGAGCGCGCGCGCACACAATGGTGTTTAACCCCTTCACTGCCAGTGGGACCTTCAGCACATTGCTTGCTTGTGCTGTTCTGACCTTTTTTCCATTCTGCTGTTCAGCTAATGGCAGCTCTTGCAGTTATCGGACCCCCAAACCACCGTGCAGACCCAGAGTGCTGCAGCATACTGCATGGCCTAGTCGCTGCCGTGGAAGCCCTCTGTAAAATCACAGATTACCAGCACGAGGCTCGGACCTTGTTAACGGAGAATGCAGACCGGGTGGCAAACAGAGGCCGCATCATCTGCATCACCAATGCAAAAAGGTGCGTGAGACTTCACAGCCTCGTACTGGGGGAATTCCGGCTTCAGCCTTATAACTATGATTTATAATAAATCTGAACATGGCCTGTTAGAGGAACAAGCGCTTTGATTTACTTCTTAGGGCTGGGACCCACTGCGCCCGGCGGCGCGGGCGGCTGCGTGAGCGTTCCCCACCAGCAGGGGAATCCTTCTGAGCCGGTCCCAGTCCCCCCTCGCTGCAAGGCTCACTACGCGCTGTGACGCGTCAGCTGCTAGGGGATGCAAGAAAATTGTGATCCTGAGCGGTGACGCGTCACGTGGTGCGCTGATGAGCCTATCAGCGGCGGGGGCGGGAGCTGTCAGATAGCTTCCTACACGAGGGGGGAGGGGTGTGTGTGTGTGTGTGTGTGTGTGTGTGTGTGTGTGTGTGTGTGGCATTTGTGGGGAAAGGGGAGGGAGCGGGAGCTGCTTACCTTCCAGCAGCCCGCAGCAGCCCGGGAGACCGAGCCCGAGGGGGGAGTAGCGGGTCCCTCCGCTCAAACCACGCCCCCCACTCCCCTCCCGCTCAGGCTCCCTGCTCCCTACAGACCGCATATCGCGGTCTGTGCCTGTCAGCGCGCCGCCTGTCTGCAGTGCGGGCGTGCTGACTGAGGGAGCGGGGCCTTAGCCTTACACAGGATTGAAGCAGAGGGTCGTCGGAGCTGAACCCCATTCATTTCAGCTCTGGGTTCCCTATGCTTCCAGAGATACTTACCTCCGTATGGAGTACCGGTAGCAGCTCCGGCTGGGTTTAAAGCTTAACGGTCAATAGGAAGCCAAACCTGATGACATCACAGCTTCGTATTGGCCCACAAGGCTCAGGAACTTTGAAACACCGCCATAATGTGAACCCTGCAAGCTGAGCGGCTACCGGCACCACGTACGGAGGTAAGTATCTCTGGAAGCATGGGGTCCCCGCAGCTGAAATTAATGGGGTTGAGCTCCGAAGACCCCCTACTTCAATCCTATGATTTATATATCTATAAAAATGAAAACGTTTGTTTGCTGAAAACGTTGTATATTTGCTGTTCTTATGGGCAATCTGATTGGTCCGTTGGTCTGTTACTCACCCTCTGGCCAATCTGATTGGTCCGTGGCCGGCCCCGTCCCCGCACGTCTCTCATTGGCCTGCGCGGTTCGCTGACCTCACAAACCCAACTGCCACTCTCAGAACAATCACTGCCTCACCGCCTGCTCTCACCTCCCCCGCGGATTAGACACCACCTCAGGTACCGTGCGCTGCCGCGTGCTTCCCCCCCCCAACACCACCACCCCCGCTCCCGCCCTTTCACCAACACCGCCCGGTGCAGTGACCCGCCAGCACACCATACACCGTCTGGTCACGCCTCCCCCCCCCCTACGCACACCCTCCGCTGCTGACACCCAAATGCCACCCCACAAACAACTAGTACAGCGGTGCGCAAACTGGGGGGCGGGAGATTTTGCTGGGGGGGCGAGGGCCGTTGCAGGGGTCCTGCGCTCTTCCCCACGGCATTTAATGCCAGGGGATCGCGTGAGGCCTCTGCAACGCTATACTTACCGGGATTCAGGCGCTCTGTGACCACGTCGCCATGGCAACGCGGCATCAAATGCCGCCGCTGGGCCATGTGACGTCACACCTGTCAAATGACGCCGCGGGTAACATGACGTCACGTGACCCCGAGCGTCATTTGCCGCAGATTTAAGGTAGGGAGGTGGGGCGCCACTGGTCTAGTAGAAGGGGTAACAATGCTCATAAATATAAAACCTGTACAGTAACTGCCCGTGGGAAGTGACCTGAGGACGGGCTGTGGTTCTCTAATCAGAAAGTGAGAGCCATCATATAATGACACAGGTTTTTCCACAAGAACTTCCCTTAGCCTCAAAATCATCAACCCTTTCCACTTAATGTGCCCATGTACTTGTAACCATGTACTTGTAACCATGTACTTGTAACCATGTACTTGTAACCATGTATTTGTTATTATAACTCTATGCTCAGGACATACGTGAAAACGAGAGGTAACTCTCCATGTATTACTTCCTGGTAACACATTTTATAAATAAAATTAATTTACCACTTTCCCTGAAGCATAGTCTTCAGCCTGAATAATAGGGGGGAGGGAGGTGTGGAGAGACGATCCTGGGGTACACGTGCATTGTATGATGTGGGTGCTCAATGCTTTCTCCTGTATATTTCAGTGACAGTCACGTCCAGATGCTGGAGGACTGTGTAAACGAGACTATTCATGAACATAATAAACTTGCAGCTGGCTCCGATCAGTAAGTAAATGAAACTGCGATGGTCAAAAGAATAATCTTTTCCCGTGTAGTAGGAGACGGAACATTTATATTTAATTTTAATTTGTGAAATAATATTTCTAACGAACTCCGCTGGTGAAATACAACTTTGTAAATGGCTCTGTTCCCAGCATTAGGAATCGCTGCAATAATTCCCGCAGCAGCAGCATCTGAGAGCAATCCCAGCCAGCAGGCGACCTTATTTTGGCTGCTTCAGTATTGTTATTGCAAGAATATAATGATGGATCGGTAATGCATAACCTGTTATCCAGCGCCTCCGTGCAGACTCCTACTAAGCTGCTGCATTTAAAATGTCTTCTCGTTGCCTTCCACTTCCGACTTCATTGACGTGTGTTACCATACCAATCAAAATCGCCTTTAAATGTCAACATATTCTAATTCCGCAGTAACGCGCGGCTCGCTGATTTGGAGTTCCGACGCGGGACTTTACCAAATCATTGCACTTTCTCTGTATTGCGTGCATGGATTCATTTGCCAAATGTGTGACCGGTTTCAGGCATTTCGGTTGTTTTTCTGCAGTTTGTTGTAGGTCGTAGTACACACAGATACTCTTCAGAATGAGGAAACTGAAATCGGCTGTTAATATGTAATATGTACTAAGTAATAATATGTAATATGTACTATGTAATAATATGTACTATGTAATATGTACTATGTAATAATATGATCATCTCTCTTTAAGCCTCATGCAGATTCAGAAATGTGATTTGGTGTTGATCCACACATACCCAGTTGGGGATGACAGCCTGGTCTCTGATCGCTCCAAAAAAGAGGTAACGTACCCCGTGTGCGTCTCTTCCTTGTTTTACTTTCCTAGTCTGTTAGAATAGAGCAGCCGTGTTACGCGGATTAAAAAAAAGGATGCAGGGAATTGAAAGCACAATTATTATTTCAATAAGTCTCTCTGATCTGGACGCTGGACGTGACGTTTTCGGGCGATTTCACCAGTCGTGAAAAAGACTGTTATCCTAAAGGCGCTTAAACCAATTAAATACAATTCTTTTAATAAGAGTAACGTGATTTATTCCGTGAACATAATCATAAAAGTGCAAGATAATCCCGTAAAATGTGTAGTGACGTGATCAAATAATACATATAATTGTAATTTGCAGCTCAAACCCTTTTCTGGATTGTTTTCACAAAATAAAGTGCAATATGTCTATATAGAAGTGTGGACTCGATTTGGTCACAATCCAACAGAGTTTGTACTCCCAAACACCCAAATCTTTTGGGCATATCCAAAACTGTGGCAAATACGGTGTCTTTGAGCTGTCTGTCTGTGTTTTTTGAGTCCTGTAATGTAAGAAAAAAGAAACACCCTTTAACATGCACTCATTGTCTGAATTGATATGATGAATAAAAGTTAATACTTATTACTTTATTATATTAATTAAAATAAAATGGTAATAAACAAATACTAATAGTGAACGACAAAAAACTCAACATATAAAACAAACCGACAAATATTTAGTCATAAACCGGAACAAGGGGGAAAGGAAAACTTACAGGTAAGTACTTAATAGTAGTGAGTATACTCACAAAGATTTAATCAAAGGACCTCCGAGTCCAGCACTAATTTTAATTAAAAAACCTGTATTTAGTCAGACAGGTGCTCAAGGCTGACGGTCACGACGCTTAAAAAACTGCACACAATATATGGATTCTCCCACAGAAAACCACATTCACTACAAACAACAAAATACAGCTAAATTGATCAGTTGCATGGTGTCAGACATTAATCCTGTTAACAATGTATATACTCTTAACACTCAGTAGTTGAAATGGCTACAGATATCTTGTTGAGTGTAGTACATAATAGTGCAGTGTATGGTGGCCCACAAAGTGTGTTTGGTGTGGCCCTGAGGGACGAGTCTATGCCCGTATCAAGTTATAGCCTCCTGTACTAAACTGAGGGGCTGCATTGTTCATAAATCATAAGGTGGTTCCTGGGGAGTAATTGTAACTATGGGTGGGGTGAGAGTCGCATAGGATGCAGGTACTTTGTTTACCATATACTGCTACTTGAAAGTCAGCAGCCTCGGCATATAGCCACAGCCCTACTACAAGTCACTGCTCTTATTGCGAAATTTAACACATAAACCAGCCGCTACAGATGAAATACCATCGTCATGGTATCAGGGCAAAAAAGTAACATATATGCCCATGTAGCTGTATACAACAATTTAACAGCAAGCGGTTGTTAGTGTAAATGCACTGAGGTATGAGAGCAGCACAAGCTTACACCGCAGCGATTCAGACCAGCGCTCGGCGGCGCTTCCCACTCACCACCCGGCAGAGATGCGTTGTGACGTCATGACGTCAGCCTTGTTAGTCCCGCCTCCCATCTGGGTGAATATTCATGAGCTTCCACTGAGTGACAGAAGCAGAAGAAAAACATATGCCATATCTAAAGGTGTTGCCAAATTTCGCCGATCAATACATGGAGAACGAATTGACCGGCAGATATACAGTTCTTTAGGTAATTAGAGATTGCCCACATGAAACTATTGAATTAAAAAAAAAATTTTTTTTAAAAGACTGAACTGCAGCTTTAAATACCCTCTCTCCTCTATCCATTGGTTACAGCAAGCTTGTATTCATAGGTTGTCAATTGGAGACGGATTACTTGGTGACCAATGACCGTATAGTAAATGGCAATTGCACTGACCGTTATAAACAATAAGACAGTATTTGCCACAGTTTTTGATATGCACAAAAGATTTGGGAGTTTGTGAGTACACACGCTGTTGGATTTTGACCAATGAAGTCCACACTTAGACATATTGCACTTGTGCTGTGTGGGTTAGTAACCTGGCTACGGGCTGTGCGGGTTAGTAACATGGCTACGTGCTGTGCGGGTTAGTAACATGGCTACGGGCTGTGCGGGTTAGTAACCTGGCTACGGGCTGTGCGGATTAGTAACCTGGCTACGGGCTGTGCGGGTTAGTAACCTGGCTACGGGCTGTGCGGGTTAGTAACCTGGCTAATGTGCGGGTTAGTAACCTGGCTACGGGCTGTGCGGGTTAGTAACCTGGCTACGGGCTGTGCGGGTTAGTAACCTGGCTACGTGCTGTGCGGGTTAGTAACCTGGCTACGTGCTGTGCGGGTTAGTAACCTGGCTACGGGCTGTGCGGGTTAGTAACCTGGCTACAGGCTGTGCGGGTTAGTAATCTGGCTACGGGCTGTGCGGGTTAGTAACCTGGCTACGGGCTGTGCGGGTTAGTAATCTGGCTACGTGCTGTGCGGGTTAGTAACCTGGCTACGGGCTGTGCGGGTTAGTAACCTGGCTACGGGTTGTGCGGGTTAGTAACCTGGCTACGTGCTGTGCGGGTTAGTAACCTGGCTACGGGCTGTGCGGGTTAGTAATCTGGCTACGTGCTGTGCGGGTTAGTAACCTGGCTACGGGCTGTGCCGGTTAGTAACCTGGCTACGGGCTGTGCCGGTTAGTAACCTGGCTACGGGCTGTGCCGGTTAGTAACCTGGCTACGGGCTGTGCCGGTTAGTAACCTGGCTACGGGCTGTGCCGGTTAGTAACCTGGCTACGGGCTGTGCCGGTTAGTAACCTGGCTACGGGCTGTGCGGGTTAGTAACCTGGCTACGGGCTGTGCGGGTTAGTAACCTGGCTACGGGCTGTGCGGGTTAGTAACCTGGCTACGGGCTGTGCGGGTTAGTAACCTGGCTACGGGCTGTGCGGGTTAGTAACCTGGCTACGGGCTGTGCGGGTTAGTAACCTGGCTACGGGCTGTGCGGGTTAGTAACCTGGCTACGGGCTGTGCGGGTTAGTAACCTGGCTACGGGCTGTGCGGGTTAGTAACCTGGCTACGGGCTGTGCGGGTTAGTAACCTGGCTACGGGCTGTGCGGGTTAGTAACCTGGCTACGGGCTGTGCGGGTTAGTAACCTGGCTACGGGCTGTGCGGGTTAGTAACCTGGCTACGGGCTGTGCGGGTTAGTAACCTGGCTACGGGCTGTGCGGGTTAGTAACCTGGCTACGTGCTGTGCGGGTTAGTAACCTCTCTACGTGCTGTGCGGGTTAGTAACCTGGCTACGTGCTGTGCGGGTTAGTAACCTGGCTACGTGCTGTGCGGGTTAGTAACCTGGCTACGTGCTGTGCGGGTTAGTAACCTGGCTACGGGCTGTGCGGGTTAGTAACCTGGCTACGTGCTGTGCGGGTTAGTAACCTGGCTACGTGCTGTGCGGGTTAGTAACCTGGCTACGTGCTGTGCGGGTTAGTAACCTGGCTACGTGCTGTGCGGGTTAGTAACCTGGCTACGTGCTGTGCGGGTTAGTAACCTGGCTACGTGCTGTGCGGGTTAGTAACCTGGCTACGTGCTGTGCGGGTTAGTAACCTGGCTACGTGCTGTGCGGGTTAGTAACCTGGCTACGTGCTGTGCGGGTTAGTAACCTGGCTACGTGCTGTGCGGGTTAGTAACCTCTCTACGTGCTGTGCGGGTTAGTAACCTGGCTACGTGCTGTGCGGGTTAGTAACCTGGCTACGTGCTGTGCGGGTTAGTAACCTCGCTACGTGCTGTGCGGGTTAGTAACCTGGCTACGTGCTGTGCCGGTTAGTAACCTGGCTACGTGTTGTGCCGGTTAGTAACCTGGCTACGTGTTGTGCCGGTTAGTAACCTGGCTACGTGCTGTGCCGGTTAGTAACCTGGCTACGTGCTGTGCGGGTTAGTAACCTGGCTACGGGCTGTGCCGGTTAGTAACCTGGCTACGTGTTGTGCGGGTTAGTAACCTGGCTACGTGCTGTGCGGGTTAGTAACCTGGCTACGTGCTGTGCGGGTTAGTAACCTGGCTACGTGCTGTGCGGGTTAGTAACCTGGCTACGTGTTGTGCCGGTTAGTAACCTGGCTACGTGTTGTGCCGGTTAGTAACCTGGCTATGGGCTGTGCGGGTTAGTAACCTGGCTACGTGCTGTGCGGGTTAGTAACCTGGCTACGTGCTGTGCGGGTTAGTAACCTGGCTACGTGTTGTGCCGGTTAGTAACCTGGCTACGGGCTGTGCGGGTTAGTAACCTGGCTACGTGCTGTGCGGGTTAGTAACCTGGCTACGTGCTGTGCGGGTTAGTAACCTGGCTACGTGCTGTGCGGGTTAGTAACCGGTTAGTAACCTGGCTACGGGCTGTGCGGGTTAGTAACCTGGCTACGTGCTGTGTGGGTTAGTAACCTGGCTACGTGCTGTGCCGGTTAGTAACCTGGCTACGTGTTGTGCCGGTTAGTAACCTGGCTACGTGCTGTGCCGGTTAGTAACCTGGCTACGTGCTGTGCCGGTTAGTAACCTGGCTACGTGCTGTGCGGGTTAGTAACCTGGCTACGGGCTGTGCCGGTTAGTAACCTGGCTACGTGTTGTGCGGGTTAGTAACCTGGCTACGTGCTGTGCGGGTTAGTAACCTGGCTACGTGCTGTGCGGGTTAGTAACCTGGCTACGTGCTGTGCGGGTTAGTAACCTGGCTACGTGTTGTGCCGGTTAGTAACCTGGCTACGTGTTGTGCCGGTTAGTAACCTGGCTATGGGCTGTGCGGGTTAGTAACCTGGCTACGTGCTGTGCGGGTTAGTAACCTGGCTACGTGCTGTGCGGGTTAGTAACCTGGCTACGTGTTGTGCCGGTTAGTAACCTGGCTACGGGCTGTGCGGGTTAGTAACCTGGCTACGTGCTGTGCGGGTTAGTAACCTGGCTACGTGCTGTGCGGGTTAGTAACCTGGCTACGTGCTGTGCGGGTTAGTAACCGGTTAGTAACCTGGCTACGGGCTGTGCGGGTTAGTAACCTGGCTACGTGCTGTGTGGGTTAGTAACCTGGCTACGTGCTGTGCCGGTTAGTAACCTGGCTACGTGCTGGGCGGGTTAGTAACCTGGCTACGTGCTGTGCCGGTTAGTAACCTGGCTACGTGCTGTGCGGGTTAGTAACCTGGCTACGTGCTGTGCGGGTTAGTAACCTGGCTACGTGTTGTGCCGGTTAGTAACCTGGCTACGTGCTGTGCGGGTTAGTAACCTGGCTACGGGCTGTGCCGGTTAGTAACCTGGCTACGGGCTGTGCCGGTTAGTAACCTGGCTACGGGCTGTGCCGGTTAGTAACCTGGCTACGGGCTGTGCCGGTTAGTAACCTGGCTACGGGCTGTGCCGGTTAGTAACCTGGCTACGGGCTGTGCCGGTTAGTAACCTGGCTACGGGCTGTGCCGGTTAGTAACCTGGCTACGGGCTGTGCCGGTTAGTAACCTGGCTACGGGCTGTGCGGGTTAGTAACCTGGCTACGGGCTGTGCGGGTTAGTAACCTGGCTACGGGCTGTGCGGGTTAGTAACCTGGCTACGGGCTGTGCGGGTTAGTAACCTGGCTACGGGCTGTGCGGGTTAGTAACCTGGCTACGGGCTGTGCGGGTTAGTAACCTGGCTACGGGCTGTGCGGGTTAGTAACCTGGCTACGGGCTGTGCGGGTTAGTAACCTGGCTACGGGCTGTGCGGGTTAGTAACCTGGCTACGTGCTGTGCGGGTTAGTAACCTGGCTACGTGCTGTGCGGGTTAGTAACCTCTCTACGTGCTGTGCGGGTTAGTAACCTGGCTACGTGCTGTGCGGGTTAGTAACCTGGCTACGTGCTGTGCGGGTTAGTAACCTCGCTACGTGCTGTGCGGGTTAGTAACCTGGCTACGTGCTGTGCCGGTTAGTAACCTGGCTACGTGTTGTGCCGGTTAGTAACCTGGCTACGTGTTGTGCCGGTTAGTAACCTGGCTACGTGCTGTGCCGGTTAGTAACCTGGCTACGTGCTGTGCGGGTTAGTAACCTGGCTACGGGCTGTGCCGGTTAGTAACCTGGCTACGTGTTGTGCGGGTTAGTAACCTGGCTACGTGCTGTGCGGGTTAGTAACCTGGCTACGTGCTGTGCGGGTTAGTAACCTGGCTACGTGCTGTGCGGGTTAGTAACCTGGCTACGTGTTGTGCCGGTTAGTAACCTGGCTACGTGTTGTGCCGGTTAGTAACCTGGCTATGGGCTGTGCGGGTTAGTAACCTGGCTACGTGCTGTGCGGGTTAGTAACCTGGCTACGTGCTGTGCGGGTTAGTAACCTGGCTACGTGTTGTGCCGGTTAGTAACCTGGCTACGGGCTGTGCGGGTTAGTAACCTGGCTACGTGCTGTGCGGGTTAGTAACCTGGCTACGTGCTGTGCGGGTTAGTAACCTGGCTACGTGCTGTGCGGGTTAGTAACCGGTTAGTAACCTGGCTACGGGCTGTGCGGGTTAGTAACCTGGCTACGTGCTGTGTGGGTTAGTAACCTGGCTACGTGCTGTGCCGGTTAGTAACCTGGCTACGTGCTGTGCGGGTTAGTAACCTGGCTACGTGCTGTGCCGGTTAGTAACCTGGCTACGTGCTGTGCGGGTTAGTAACCTGGCTACGTGTTGTGCCGGTTAGTAACCTGGCTACGTGTTGTGCGGGTTAGTAACCTGGCTACGGGCTGTGCCGGTTAGTAACCTGGCTACGTGTTGTGCGGGTTAGTAACCTGGCTACGTGCTGTGCGGGTTAGTAACCTGGCTACGTGCTGTGCGGGTTAGTAACCTGGCTACGTGCTGTGCGGGTTAGTAACCTGGCTACGTGTTGTGCCGGTTACTAACCTGGCTACGTGTTGTGCCGGTTAGTAACCTGGCTATGGGCTGTGCGGGTTAGTAACCTGGCTACGTGCTGTGCGGGTTAGTAACCTGGCTACGTGCTGTGCGGGTTAGTAACCTGGCTACGTGCTGTGCGGGTTAGTAACCTGGCTACGTGTTGTGCCGGTTAGTAACCTGGCTACGGGCTGTGCGGGTTAGTAACCTGGCTACGTGCTGTGCGGGTTAGTAACCTGGCTACGTGCTGTGCGGGTTAGTAACCTGGCTACGTGCTGTGCGGGTTAGTAACCGGTTAGTAACCTGGCTACGGGCTGTGCGGGTTAGTAACCTGGCTACGTGCTGTGTGGGTTAGTAACCTGGCTACGTGCTGTGCCGGTTAGTAACCTGGCTACGTGCTGTGCGGGTTAGTAACCTGGCTACGTGCTGTGCCGGTTAGTAACCTGGCTACGTGCTGTGCGGGTTAGTAACCTGGCTACGTGTTGTGCCGGTTAGTAACCTGGCTACGTGTTGTGCGGGTTAGTAACCTGGCTACGCGTTGTGCCGGTTAGTAACCTGGCTACGGGCTGTGCCGGTTAGTAACCTGGCTACGTGCTGTGCGGCTTAGTAACCTGGCTACGTGCTGTGCGGCTTAGTAACCTGGCTACGTGCTGTGCGGGTTAGTAACCTGGCTACGTGCTGTGCGGGTTAGTAACCTGGCTACGTGCTGTGCGGGTTAGTAACCTGGCTACGTGCTGTGCCGGTTAGTAACCTGGCTACGTGCTGTGCCGGTTAGTAACCTGGCTACGGGCTGTGCGGGTTAGTAGCCTGGCTACGGGCTGTGCCGGTTAGTAGCCTGGCTACGGGCTGTGCCGGTTAGTAACCTGGCTACGGGCTGTGCCGGTTAGTAACCTGGCTACGGGCTGTGCCGGTTAGTAAGCTGGCTACAGGCTGTGCCGGTTAGTAACCTGGCTACGGGCTGTGCCGGTTAGTAACCTGGCTACGGGCTGTGCCGGTTAGTAACCTGGCTACGGGCTGTGCCGGTTAGTAACCTGGCTACGGGCTGTGCCGGTTAGTAACCTGGCTACGGGCTGTTGTGCCGGTTAGTAACCCGGCTACGGGCTGTTGTGCCGGTTAGTAACCCGGCTACGGGCTGTTGTGCCGGTTAGTAACCAGGCTACGGGCTGTTGTGCCGGTTAGTAACCCGGCTACGGGCTGTTGTGCGGGTTAGTAACCTGGCTACGTGCTGTGCGGGTTAGTAACCTGGCTACGTGCTGTGCGGGTTAGTAACCTGGCTACGGGCTGTTGTGCCGGTTAGTAACCCGGCTACGGGCTGTTGTGCGGGTTAGTAACCTGGCTACGGGCTGTTGTGCGGGTTGGTAACCTGGCTACGTGCTGTGCGGGTTGGTAACCTGGCTACGTGCTGTGCGGGTTAGTAACCTGGCTACGGGCTGTTGTGCGGGTTGGTAACCTGGCTACGTGCTGTGCGGGTTGGTAACCTGGCTACGTGCTGTGCGGGTTAGTAACCTGGCTAATGTGCGGGTTAGTAACCTGGCTACGGGCTGTGCGGGTTAGTAACCTGGCTACGGGCTGTGCGGGTTGGTAACCTGGCTACGTGCTGTGCGGGTTAGTAACCTGGCTAATGTGCGGGTTAGTAACCTGGCTACGGGCTGTGCGGGTTAGTAACCTGGCTACGTGCTGTGCGGGTTAGTAACCTGGCTAATGTGCGGGTTAGTAACCTGGCTACGGGCTGTGCGGGTTGGTAACCTGGCTACGTGCTGTGCGGGTTAGTAACCTGGCTAATGTGCGGGTTAGTAACCTGGCTACGTGCTGTGCGGGTTAGTAACCTGGCTACGGGCTGTGCGGGTTAGTAACCTGGCTACGGGCTGTGCGGGTTGGTAACCTGGCTACGTGTTGTGTAAGTGTTTCATTTCTGCTACTTTTTTTATTTTTTACTTGGTATAAAACTCCTTAAGACTTGGCAAAGGGGATAATGCCACTTTCTGAATACATTTAAATATGAGAAGTGTTGCTTATCCACCCTGCCACTAAATACAATTTGCAAGTTAATTTGTTCTGTACGTTTAGAGAATAAGGCACGGAGTAGATGTGAAATGAATTCTGAATATTATGGAAACAGCGCTTCATAGTTCTGCATCATTTCGGCGGTAGCAATATTCATAGATACTGCGTCATTTTGGTACTTGTTAGAGAAACGGACCCTTCATGTGGCCCGCTAGGAACGTAGGCAATGTGCTTGACTACCAATATGAGACACACGGGAAGCAACTTAGTAGTAGTTGGCTGGGGGCGCTGGCAGGTTAGGGGCGCTGAGCAAGGCTGCAAACTTTCCTGGGCAATTTGTATGTCTGTATACCTTTATTTATATAGCACCAAAAGTGTACTCGGCGCTTCACAAAGAATACAGTACAGGGAATTATAATACAATAAGCGCAGCAAAATCAGACAGGAAAGGAAATCCCTGACCCGGAGAGCTTACAATCTAAGTGGTATGATGGGAGGCAATTTCTGTGACCCCTGCTGTAGTTCCTGACCCCTTATGATTGTCATATATTTATACGGTGGAAGCGTAGGCTGCTGCTCTAATAATGTTTTATTTCTGTAGTTGTCGCCTGTATTAACTAGTGAGGTGCACAGTGTTCGTGCCGGACGTCATCTCGCCACCAAACTTAACCATTTAGTCCAGCTGCACTTTGACCTGGCTTCCACCAGCATAACTAACATCCCGATGAAGGTAAGATTCTGTCTTCCTCCGCACTGAGCTGCATCAGTCATTTTATCTGACTTCAAAAGCTTTGGAAAGATTTTTGCATTGTTATTCCTCTCCATATCATATTTTTCTGTTTTTCACTAGCCCACACTCAATGTCTGTGATCAGGTTAGTACATTTTGGAAAACACCTCCCTCCAAAACGAGCATTCCTAGAGGGCAGGACTGTGGAACGGGATACCGGATAGCCTAAAATCTGGCTTCCGCTCACACCAAGAAATGATTTCCCTGCCTCCTGGTGTTATGTCGCCCTGTAGCTGTGTAGATATTTCTGTCCTTATGTGTCATTGTGATGTAACATACCTTTGTTCCCTTGCCCATACCATGCCCCACATACGTTTTTTTTGCCATCGTTTTTCACCTGGAGTTGTCTTGCCATAACATCTCCTGTGGGATTCTAACACGTATTCACACGAGTGTGGCCTGGCTTACTATACATTGAGTTGAAACCCTAACAATGCACAGTAAGCACGATGGCGCGTTGACGGTTGAGGAGGTACATCTTTCAAAGTCACCTTTTTACATTTGCATTTGTGTCGTAGAACAATAATGTCTTCGGTTCCCCCCATCATAAACACCCTATCCAAGTCTACCATGTTGAGTTTTTCTGTTGCTCTTCTTCACTGCTTTTTATCATCTAGCGTCCACTCCTGGAGTTTTTACTACCTATTTGTACAAAGTTTTATAGTTGGAACTGTATATACAATGTTTCTTTTTCAATCTTACAAATGATCTATATGTGTCTGCCGTGTGTGTGTGTGTGTGTGTGTGTGTGTGTGTGTGTGCGCGTGTGTAACTCGCATCAACATTCTACGCTCCCATTCTGTATACTGATGTTGGGATCTGCTTCTTCGATGAGTTTCTCCTATCTCTGCTTGTGTTCCCCCCTCCTGTTCAGGAAGAACAGCACGCCAACACATCGGCAAATTATGACGTGGAACTTCTTCACCACAAGGAAGCGCACGTCGAGTTTTCTAAAAGTGGTAAGCGAGAGGGGAAATGGGGGTGTCCTGAGGACTGGACTTGAGTATCCTGCATTAAGTGACCATTTAGTGAAGAAAAAAAAACATTATAAAGTGTTTTATTTTTGTTCTTAAAGAGGCAATCCAAGCAATAGGTTCAATCAATGCGCCAGGCAGTGTAACTCAGCAGCTACAATGTAATCTTGTATCACTAAGGTAACATTATCTATTGTAACAGTTTTGCAGCTCAAACTGCTGGGAATATTGGTAACAAATTATCACAAACCGGAAAGTGTTGCAAAGATCTTGCACTGCTGGGAGGTGGGATAAACCTGCTATAGATATCAGAGGATGCTCAGTGTATTAAAACGCAGTAAAAATTGTATTAAGAGTTGAATTTTAAAATAAAAAAAGGTAGTGAGTATGATCTAATACTGCAGAGCTGATTTCTGTAATAAAACACACAGGTAGGATACTGCAGAGCTGATTTCTGTAATAAAACACACAGGTAGGATACTGCAGAGCTGATTTCTGTAATAAAACACACAGGTAGGATACTGCAGAGCTGATTTCTGTAATAAAACACACAGGTAGGATACTGCAGAGCTGATTGATGTAATAACACACAGGTAGGATACTGCAGAGCTGACTGATGTAATAACACACACAGGTAGGATACTGCAGAGCTGATTTCTGTAATAAAACACACAGGTAGGATACTGCAGAGCTGACTGATGTAATAACACACACAGGTAGGATACTGCAGAGCTGATTTCTGTAATAAAACACACAGGTAGGATACTGCAGAGCTGATTTCTGTAATAACACACACAGGTAGGATACTGCAGAGCTGATTTCTGTAATAAAACACACAGGTAGGATACTGCAGAGCTGACTGATGTAATAAAACACACAGGTAGGATACTGCAGAGCTGATTTCTGTAATAAAACACACAGGTAGGATACTGCAGAGCTGATTTCTGTAATAAAACACACAGGTAGGATACTGCAGAGCTGATTTCTGTAATAAAACACACAGGTAGGATACTGCAGAGCTGATTTCTGTAATAAAACACACAGGTAGGATACTGCAGAGCTGATTTCTGTAATAAAACACACAGGTAGGATACTGCAGAGCTGATTGATGTAATAAAACACACAGGTAGGATACTGCAGAGCTGACTGATGTAATAACACACACAGGTAGGATACTGCAGAGCTGATTTCTGTAATAAAACACACAGGTAGGATACTGCAGAGCTGATTTCTGTAATAACACACACAGGTAGGATACTGCAGAGCTGATTTCTGTAATAAAACACACAGGTAGGATACTGCAGAGCTGACTGATGTAATAAAACACACAGGTAGGATACTGCAGAGCTGACTGATGTAATAAAACACACAGGTAGGATACTGCAGAGCTGATTTCTGTAATAACACACACAGGTAGGATACTGCAGAGCTGACTGATGTAATAAAACACACAGGTAGGATACTGCAGAGCTGATTTCTGTAATAAAACACACAGGTAGGATACTGCAGAGCTGATTTCTGTAATAACACACACAGGTAGGATACTGCAGAGCTGATTTCTGTAATAAAACACACAGGTAGGATACTGCAGAGCTGACTGATGTAATAACACACACAGGTAGGATACTGCAGAGCTGATTGATGTAATAACACACAGGTAGGATACTGCAGAGCTGACTGATGTAATAACACACACAGGTAGGATACTGCAGAGCTGATTTCTGTAATAAAACACACAGGTAGGATACTGCAGAGCTGACTGATGTAATAACACACACAGGTAGGATACTGCAGAGCTGATTTCTGTAATAAAACACACAGGTAGGATACTGCAGAGCTGATTTCTGTAATAAAACACACAGGTAGGATACTGCAGAGCTGACTGATGTAATAAAACACACAGGTAGGATACTGCAGAGCTGATTTCTGTAATAAAACACACAGGTAGGATACTGCAGAGCTGACTGATGTAATAACACACACAGGTAGGATACTGCAGAGCTGACTGATGTAATAACACACACAGGTAGGATACTGCAGAGCTGATTTCTGTAATAACACACACAGGTAGGATACTGCAGAGCTGACTGATGTAATAACACACACAGGTAGGATACTGCAGAGCTGATTTCTGTAATAAAACACACAGGTAGGATACTGCAGAGCTGATTGATGTAATAACACACACAGGTAGGATACTGCAGAGCTGATTTCTGTAATAAAACACACAGGTAGGATACTGCAGAGCTGACTGATGTAATAAAACACACAGGTAGGATACTGCAGAGCTGATTTCTGTAATAACACACACAGGTAGGATACTGCAGAGCTGATTTCTGTAATAAAACACACAGGTAGGATACTGCAGAGCTGATTTCTGTAATAAAACACACAGGTAGGATACTGCAGAGCTGACTGATGTAATAACACACACAGGTAGGGTACTGCAGAGCTGACTGATGTAATAACACACAGGTAGGATACTGCAGAGCTGATTTCTGTAATAACACACACAGGTAGGATACTGCAGAGCTGATTTCTGTAATAAAACACACAGGTAGGATACTGCAGAGCTGATTGATGTAATAAAACACACAGGTAGGATACTGCAGAGCTGATTTCTGTAATAAAACACACAGGTAGGATACTGCAGAGCTGATTTCTGTAATAACACACACAGGTAGGATACTGCAGAGCTGATTTCTGTAATAAAACACACAGGTAGGATACTGCAGAGCTGATTTCTGTAATAAAACACACAGGTAGGATACTGCAGAGCTGATTTCTGTAATAAAACACACAGGTAGGATACTGCAGAGCTGACTGATGTAATAACACACAGGTAGGATACTGCAGAGCTGACTGATGTAATAAAACACACAGGTAGGATACTGCAGAGCTGATTTCTGTAATAAAACACACAGGTAGGATACTGCAGAGCTGACTGATGTAATAACACACAGGTAGGATACTGCTTGGACTGCTCCTTTACACCGTTCTTGTAGGTACACAATATTTACATTTCTCTCCATTACTACGTTCGCATTTCCAATCGTTCCATGTGGCTTGATGAGCAGTTTTCAGCTCCATACCACTGGTCATTAAGTTGTAGCCTTCACTGTCTCTTCTCTGTGGAAGGTGATGGGCACGTCGGAATCAGCAATAGCAGAGAGGCAACTTTAAAAGAAACGGTGACTTTAAAGTGGTGTACCCCAAGGACGAACAGTGTGGGTGAGTAATGGAGCGAGGGAGTCACTGGGATTACAGGTTACACTTTGTTTAAAATCCCTGCAGTGTGTGTGTCAGTGTGTGTGTGTGTGTGTGTGTGTGTGTGTGTGTGTGTGTGTGTGTCTCTGTGTGTGTGTGTGTCTCTGTGTGTGTGTGTGTCTCTGTGTGTGTGTGTGTGTGTGTGTCTCTGTGTGTGTGTGTCTCTGTGTGTGTGTCTCTGTGTGTGTGTCTCTGTGTGTGTGTCTCTGTGTGTGTGTGTCTCTGTGTGTGTCTCTGTGTGTGTCTCTGTGTGTGTCTCTGTATGTGTCTCTGTATGTGTCTCTGTGTGTGTCTCTGTGTGTGTGAGTCTCTGTGTGTGTGAGTCTCTGTGTGTGTGAGTCTCTGTGTGTGTGAGTCTCTGTGTGTGTGAGTCTCTGTGTGTGTGTGTCTCTCTGTGTGTGTGTCTCTGTATGTGTCTCTGTGTGTGTGTGTGTGTGTGTGTCTCTGTGTGTGTGAGTCTCTGTGTGTGAGAGTGTGAGAGTGTGAGAGTGTGAGAGTGTGAGAGTGTGAGAGTGTGAGAGTGTGAGAGTGTGAGAGTGTGAGAGTGTGAGAGTGTGAGAGTGTGAGAGTGTGAGAGTGTGAGAGTGTGAGAGTGTGAGAGTGTGAGAGTGTGAGAGTGTGAGAGTGTGAGAGTGTGAGAGTGTGAGGCTCATGTGTCAGACAGCGTGCGGATAAGGGAAATAAAGCAGCATACAAGCAGAACCATGTTAATGCCAGCTCTGGCGACCCCCTGCTTCCCAAGATACTTATCTCCGTAGGGGGCGCCGGTATCTCCATGTGTAAGTGTCCCTCGTCCCGCAGGCCAATAGGAAGCCGCGAGGGATGACCTCACGGCTTGTCTCGCGGGACATTTAAAGCCGCCAATGTTGGCCCCATCAGAGCTGCTACCTGCAGAGATACCAGCACCCCCTACGGAGGTAAGTATCTGTGGAAACAGGGGGTCCCCGTAAATGAAATGAGCACAGCTCGGCTCCAGAGACCCCCTGCTCAAACCTTTGGACTAAAACATAAACTGCAACTTGTAATGCTGCTTTTTAAGGTGTTGGTTGTAGCATTTTCAGTTACGTGATGTTGCCCGATATCGAAAGAGTAGCCATGAAAATGAGCGTGCCCTTCTAAAGGAAACATTGTCGTGGCAAACAAGGGACTGCTACAGAACACCTTGTAATACAGCGTGTGCTTCACTGACACGGAGTTAATACAGAGGGGAATAATGTAACCATGTTTGGGGCAGGGTCACACTGTCTTTGTATTTGTCCATTCAAGCAGATATTTGTAAATGTATTAAACCTTGTATCCTTCGATCCATGACATGCCAAATAGGAGAGACTTCCAGTATCTGTTTGTTTCAGCCTCTCGGTGACTTGGCTTCCTTTCTACTACCTGTATTGTCTTAAAGCAGCAGTCAAAGCTGCCGTTTAAAAAAAAATATATATATATATTTCTGAAATGTCTGTATATTTGTCTGCATGCCCTGTGTCCCTAGGGCCAATCGCATTGCACCTTTGGCCTGTGACTCCACCTCAACACTGTCCCACCCCTCACCACACTGTCCCACCCCTCACTGACTCTCATTGGCCTTCGGCCAACACCACTGCCACACTGTCCCACCCCTCACCCCACTGTCCCACCCCTCAGTGACCTTTGGGAACGCTTCTAAGCACCTAACACTCACTGCTCACACTGCCTCTTACAAACACCCCCCTCCACCACCACCCCCCCAACCTCATGCACCCCCCTCCACCACCACCCCCCTCAACCTCATGCACCCCCCTCCACCACCACCACCCCCAACCTCATGCACCCCCCTCCACCACCACCCCCCTCAACCTCATGCACCCCCCTCCACCACCACCCCCCCAACCTCATGCACCCCCCTCCACCACCACCCCCCTCAACCTCATGCACCCCCCTCCACCACCACCCCCCCAACCTCATGCACCCCCCTCCACCACCACCCCCCTCAACCTCATGCACCCCCCTCCACCACCACCCCCTCAACCTCATGCACCCCCCTCCACCACCACCCCCCTCAACCTCATGCACCCCCCTCCACCACCACCCCCCCCAACCTCATGCACACTACGAACGCACGCCACAGCTCTCCCGCTACTGCAGCACATACATTAATTATCACAATACATATGCCCACAGCTCTCCACCCCACCCACACTCCCCTTCCCCCCCACACCCCTTCCCCCCCCACTCCCCTTCTCCCCCCCCCCATTCCCCTTCTTCGCTCCCCTTCTCCCCCCCCGCTCCCCTTCTTTCCCCCCCCCCGCTCCCCTTCTTTCCCCCCCCCCCGCTCCCCTTCTTCCCCCCCCCCCCGCTCCCCTTCTTCCCCCCCCCCCCCGCTCCCCTTCTTCCCCCCCCCGCTCCCCTTCTCTCCCCCCCTGCTCCCCTTCCCCCCCCCGCTCCCCTTCCCCCCCCGCTCCCCTTCCCCCCCCCGCTCCCCTTCCCCCCCCCCCCGCTCCCCTTCCCCCCCCCCCCGCTCCCCTTCCCCCCCCCCGCTCCCCTTCCCCCCCCCCCGCTCCCCTTCCCCCCCCCCCGCTCCCCTTCCCCCCCCCCCCCGCTCCCCTTCCCCGCTCCCCTTCCCCCCCACCCCCCCCCCACCCCCCTTCCCCCCCTATCCCCCCGCTACCCTTCCCCCACCCCCCCGCTCCCCTTCCCCCCCCCCCCCCGCTCCCCTTCCCCCCCCCCCCGCTCCCCTTCCCCCCCCCACTCCCCTTCCCCCCCCGCTCCCCTTCCCCCCCCTGCTCCCCTTCCCCCCCCGCTCCCCTTCCCCCCCCGCTCCCCTTCCCCCCCCCCCGCTCCCCTTCCCCCCCCCCCGCTCCCCTTCCCCCCCCCCCGCTCCCCTTCCCCCCCCCCCGCTCCCCTTCCCCCCCCCCCGCAGGGTGTTCCAGAGCCTGTTTCAGAAGAGGAAGGGGATGGTACTTTGTAAATAATTGTTATAGAAACAAATAATGCTTTTTATATTATAATATATTAAAAATGTCATTTAGATTTGTTTAAAAAAAATACAAGTATTTTCTTATAGTACAGAACAGATTTATAAAAAAACCACACGTCGGATAATGCTTGGTCTACAGCTTTAATACTGTGTATTCCTTTACCTTCGATAATAGGCAATCAAAAATATCCTATTGTCTGATCAAACGGATATGGATGTGAATGTTCCCTGAACACTGCTGTTCTCATTTTGCACGGAGTGCCTGCCATATACTGTATGCACTGTGTATTTATAACATGCATTTGTTTTTATTTAGCTGGCTAGTTGTTCCCTCTCCTATGTTTAATCCTTGTACTTGTTCCTCATGCTTCAGAATTGCACTATTGCATTGGCACATACAGAATCTCGCCTGTAGATGTAAATAGCAGACCCTCCTCCTGCCTCACCAACTTCCTGCTAAATGGTAAGAATACTTCTTTATTCTCCGCCCTTATATAAGCAGGTTAACCAGGAATGTCCCCGTTCGTTGCCTTGTGTCCGTGGGCTGATTTCTTGCTCTGAGAAATTATTTGAAAGCTTCAGTCCCTGAGTGATTGTAATGACTGCATTGTGTTCCAGTTTATCTCGTGCAATGTTTCTGGGCTGTTAAAGCTGCCGTTTTTTTATATTTGTATTTTTTTCCCCTTTATTATGTGCATCAATACAATCCACACAATGATAAGTAATCTGTGATTGATCGGCGAACATTCGGCTCAGGGGTTCACTAAATGGCTGTCAGTGCAGCAGAAGAGAACCAAAGATGCAAAGTTCTGTGGGGCAGATCATGTGACCAGGCAGTCACTAGATACAATTGGTGCACTGCTAGAGAGAGGACTGGGCTCAAAAAGGGGTGTGTCAGAGCCTGTTTCAGAAGACGATGTGACTTTGTAAATGGTTGCTATAGAAACAAAAAATGCTGGTTACATTATAATACATTAAAATTTTCATTCAGAGTTGTTTTTGGAAGAAAAAAAATTCTACAAGTATTTTCTTATAGTACAGAACTGATTTATTAAAAAAAAACAGACATGTAGGTTATTCCTTGGTCTGCAGCATTAACACCTTCTCGTGTGCGAGTCAGCTAGCAAAGTACATACTAAATATATACACAACATGAACTGTTCCTTTATCCATTCTCCTTTTGTATATAAAAGGAAGTAAGTAGCCCCTTCATTCTCTCCTCCTTTTATTTTTGGTTGATATCCCGTTTCCAGCAGTATTATGGAAATCGTAAACGGACACAAGATTTAGACCAATGTTTACTAAGCGGTGCTCTGCCCTAAGGCACCTTCCAGCACCGGAAGACATGCGGTCCTTTAAACTGAATGGCCTGTCTGCTGTCTTATGGCTTAGCTCTGCTTGGTAAATAAGGGCCTCTTTTAAACCTGTTTATTGTTGAAGCCTCAAAATATAGATTCTGACAGAATATGATGTTTCTACGTTGTAAAACTTATTAAAGTTTTAATGAGCATAAAGTGACACAAAAAATATATATCTACCTGGTCAAACATTGACGGTATTGAAGGATATTGAGTAGCTGTAACCTTATTGCGATGAATGAAGCATTGAGGAGCTCTGTGACATGCTTACAAACACCAGTTGTATGCGGAGACCCAAGCCAACGGGTGTTACTTCAATTCTTCACAGGTCGGTCAGTCTTGTTGGAACAACCACGCAAGTCTGGATCCAAAGTGATTAGCCACATGCTTAGCAGCCACGGGGGAGAGATCTTCCTGCATGTACTCAGCAGTTCCCGATCTATATTAGAGGACCCTCCATCTATCAGTGAGGGCTGCGGGGGCAGAGTAACAGATTACAGGATTACGGTACATTTATTATTTTTATTATTATATATATATGCTTTAGAACAGGGGTGGCCAACACCAATCCTCAAGGGCCACCAACAGGTCATGTTTTCAGGATATCCCTGCTTCAGCACAGGTTGCTTAATCAGTCCCTGCTTCATCACAGGTGGCCCAGTCTTTGACTGCGCCACTAATTGAGCCACCTGTGTGAAGCTGGGATATTTTGAAAACCAGAAATGTTGGTGGCTCTAGAGAACTGGAGTTCGCCACCCCTGGTTTAGGGGGTAATTTCTGTAGGTTTTTTTTTAACATAAGTACGGTGTCGCTGCACAAGTGACAGGTTGCATGTTTTTTATGAGCTTATCGTATATGCAGTGTTCGACAAACCTATACATTTGCACGCCCCGGGCGAGTGGATTTAACATCGTGGTGAGCTCCTGTTGGCCCAAGCAGCACACGTGTGGTACTAGGTGGCGAGTAGATTTTTTTGTGATTTTTTCGATCACTGCGTATATGTACCGATTTTCTTTTCCCCTTTTTGTTAGGACTTTGGGGAGTTCATGAGGGAAAACCGACTGATGCCCTTCCTGGGGCCGCGGGGTAACACTGACGGTCAGGAGATACCACTGGAGCGAGCGAAAGAACAGCTGGAGAGACACACTCGTTACTGGCCAATGATTATTTCCCAAACTACCATTTTTAACATGCAGGCTGTAAGTATTGAGTACATTTCTCCTGTGTAGAATTGTAAATCGTTTGGAAACAATTTGGTGATAACAATTTACAGTGATACAGAACCAAACTGAATCCGCTAATGCTTATAAAGCAGCAGTTCAGGCGCTCCGTAGGGGCGCCGGGTTCTGCCAAGTTTAAAGGTCCGGGTCATGCGGGCTGATAGGAAGCCGCACTGGATGACATCACGGAGCACCTACCGGCAGCCATACGGAGGGAAGTGTCTCCGGAAGCAGGGGGTTCCCAGAGCTGAAACGAATGGGGGATCGGCTCAGAGACCCCCGGCCTCAATCCCATTAAAAAAAAGATGCAGCGCCTGAACTGCTGCTTTCATTCATTGTTCCACGACTTGCATGGAGTCGCCTATGGGGTGGGATCCTGATATAGCACTGCACGTTTATAGGTAAGGGCACATCCTGAGCCAAACGGCATTGATTTGAAAAAGGTTCTGGGACGTTACACAAGCAGTACTACTTGTACCCTGCAATTGTATCATTACACAACACATTATTGTGTCCAGCAATTGTATCCTTACACAACACATTATTGTGCTTATGCTTTATTTTTGTTCATTTCGTTGAAAAAAAACTCACTTTTTTAATTAGGGTTCATTGATAGTGTGCATAGTTCCCCATATTCCCGCCATAGTCACATGCTGATTAATACGTGTATGTTGTAAGAAATAAATGCATTGGACCCCGCGCAGGTGGTGCCTCTCGCTAGTGTGATCGTCAAAGAGTCTTTGACGGAGGAGGATGTGTTGAACTGCCAGAAAACCATTTACAACTTGGTGGATATGGAAAGAAAAAATGACCCGCTTCCCATCTCCACTGCTGGCACCCGAGGGAAAGGGCCCAAGAGGTAATATTGTTTCTGTGTGTTAAAGTATAAATCAGTCAGGGGGTATTCAAACTTAAAATATGGGAAATAGACAAAAGCCGTGTGTCAAAGACTGAGCTACCTGTGCTGAAGCAGGGATATCCTGAAAACCTGACCTGTTGGTGGCCCTTGGAGTTGGCTACCCCTGAGCTAGAGTTCTGCAATTGCAAGAAACTTTTCTCTCTCTCCATAGGGATGAACAGTACCGCATAATGTGGAATGAGCTGGAGACCCTTGTCAGAGCGCACATCAACGGCTCAGACAAGCACCAGCGAGTGATGGACTGCCTCATAGCTTGCAGGAGCAAACCTCCCGAGGAAGAGGAGCGCAAGAAACGAGGGCGGAAAAGAGAGGACAAAGAGGACAAGTCTGAGAAGGCCCCGAAGGATTCCGAACACGACAAGAAATGGCAGGAATCGGATGGGTAGGTTTCATCCTCCGCGCATGCGCTCCCGTGTCCGGTGACTCATTCGCTGTATGAAATCGCAGGAAAACGCGAGGGTCTTGGAAACACTCCCAATTATAGTCCACCTATCTTCACAGCCTATATATGTCTTCCAGAGACTCCTTTTATTGTGTGTTTTCCCTAATTGCAATTGGTTACATGGGTCATCATGGTGATCTCCTTTTGGTGCCACAAGAACGGGGAACCCAAAATGGCACACGGTTTTCAAAGTGCAACTGAGGCTGGTTGTTTTTTCCTTGTAGTAACGGGCCACAATTAATGCTGCATTTAAAATGTAGACTTTCAGTTATATTCACTAAATCCCACAAGCCTCAATTTGTGCGGCACTCCGTTACCGAATTCGTGTCCCGGTTTGGTGAACCTATCCAGATCTGCTCACGGCTCCCCGCCCCCCCCCCTCCTCCAATCGTTTTTGTGGCTAGCTCGTGGCACGTCCGTGCTCTCGGTGAACCCTGCTGTTGAGGTTCTTTTTCAATGTCCATTGGAGCTGATCTCTTGGACATTGTGCAGTTCATTATCCCCACACACTCCTTGTGTTTTAGGGTAAAATCGGTGATAAAACGGGAAAAAGAGGAATTGTCAGAGGCCGAGATTATAAAGGATTCTCCAGATTCTCCTGAGCCCCCTAACAAAAAGCCCCACGTTGCAGTGGAGGATGTAACGCCAGTGGAGAAGTCCAAAGGTGAGTAAAGGATTTTGCCCCATATTTACCTTGTGTAAGCCTTCTTCCAGCGTTGGACGACACCTTGGCCGGTTGTAGCGGTGTATGGCACTCTGATCTGGCGTTTATTTATATTGAATAGAATGCCCGTTAATGGCGCATTTGGGTGCAACACCCTGCTTCAGCGCTTAGCGAAGCTCCACCCTTATGTCTTATGACGTAGCATCATTTGGTAAATATTGTGCATTATGTACTAAGTTTCTTAAATGTACATAACATCTCCTCTTCCTTTTCATAGCTCGGTCTCTACTTGTGTGGATCAAACTTTTTTTTGTTTTCTTGTTTTCTTATTTCATTTTTCCCCCCTTGACTGAATCTGAATTAAAAAAATATATATATATTTTACATTTTTCTATATAATTTACTTAGTTTTATTTCTATAAATCTGACCTCAGCCCAGTTATATATAAAGTACTGGCCCTGGACTGCACTTTCTCCATTTTAGTATAAATGGGAACAAATAGTTGTCCATGTTTTACTAAGGTCTAATGCATTGGTGGGCAACATGTGGCCCTCGGGGGCTTTACCTGCGACTCCCAACTGCTGACCTCCCCAGCGCAGAATAAGTGGAGATGTTGATGCGGTGGATTGTAGCTTCTTCTGCTCATTGACCTACCTAATGACCCAGTGCTGATACATACAGTACTGCCCGCTCCTCTCCTGCGCTGATACATACAGTACTGCCCGCTCCTCTCCTGTGCTGATATATACAGTACTGCCCGCTCCTCTCCTGCGCTGATATATACAGTACTGCCCGCTCCTCTCCTGCGCTGATACATACAGTACTGCCCGCTCCTCTCCTGCGCTGATATATACAGTACTGCCCGCTCCTCTCCTGCGCTGATACATACAGTACTGCCCGCTCCTCTCCTGTGCTGATATATACAGTACTGCCCGCTCCTCTCCTGCGCTGATATATACAGTACTGCCCGCTCCTCTCCTGCGCTGATACATACAGTACTGCCCGCTCTTTTCCTGTGCTGATACATACAGTACTGCCCGCTCCTCTCCTGTGCTGATAAAAACAGTACTGCCCGCTCCTCTCCTGCGCTGATACATACAGTACTGCCCGCTCCTCTCCTGCGCTGATACATACAGTACTGCCCGCTCCTCTCCTGCGCTGATACATACAGTACTGCCCGCTCCTCTCCTGCGCTGATACATACAGTACTGCCCGCTCCTCTCCTGCGCTGATACATACAGTACTGCCCGCTCCTCTCCTGCGCTGATACATACAGTACTGCCCGCTCCTCTCCTGCGCTGATACATACAGTACTGCCCGCTCCTCTCCTGCGCTGATACATACAGTACTGCCCGCTCCTCTCCTGCGCTGATACATACAGTACTGCCCGCTCCTCTCCTGCGCTGATACATACAGTACTGCCCGCTCCTCTCCTAATAAATACAGTACTGCACGCTCCTCTCCTGCGCTGATACATACAGTACTGCCCGCTCCTCTCCTGCGCTGATACATACAGTACTGCCCACTCCTCTCCTAATAAATACAGTACTGCCCGCTCCTCTCCTGCGCTGATACATACAGTACTGCCCGCTCCTCTCCTGCGCTGATAAATACAGTACTGCCCGCTCCTCTCCTGCGCTGATACATACAGTACTGCCCGCTCCTCTTCTGCGCTGATTCATACAGTACTGCCCACTCCTTTCCTGCGCTGATACATACAGTGCTGCCCGCTCCTCTCCTGCGCTGATAAATACTGTACTGCCCGCTCCTCTCCTGCGCTGATAAATACAGTATTGCCCGCTCCTCTCCTGCGCTGATAAATACAGTACTGCCCGCTCCTCTCCTGATAAATACTGTACTGCCCGCTCCTCTCCTGCGCTGATATATACAGTACTGCCCGCTCCTCTCCTGCGCTGATATATACAGTACTGCCCGCTCCTCTCCTGCGCTGATACATACAGTACTGCCCGCTCCTCTCCTGCGCTGATAAATACTGTACTGCCCGCTCCTCTCCTGCGCTGATAAATACGGTACTGCCCGCTCCTCTCCTGCGCTGATAAATACTGTACTGCCCGCTCCCCTCTCCGATCTGTTCTGCTTGGTATAATAAAATGCATATAGACCTCAGTTTGTTATTATAATAGTACATATATAGATGAATGTGTTCTGTATGGTGAAGTGGAATATATGTTGGATTTCTTTGGGCTGTACCATTTTGGTTTTACCCATTGAATCAATTTTTCATGGTTCTGTTTTTCCATAAACTGCTTATTTTAACACATTATAAGAAAGCCGTCAAACCAGGTTCTCTAGCACAGGGGAGAGCAAACTTTTGCTGCTGCACCCCCCCCGTCTGCCTGCTCCGGAGCTTGCGCCCTGCCCCTCCTACCTGGCAGCTGCGTCAAATGATGCTCCGGGGTCACATGACCTGCAGCGCCATTTGCCGCCTGTGATGTCACATGACCCCGCGGTGTCATTTGCCGCAGCGTTCCATGGCGACGCGTCACAGCGTCTGAATCCCGGTAAGTTTTATTGTTGCAGAGGCCTCACGAGATCCCCCCCCCCCCCGGCATTTAATTTAAATGCCTGGGGAAGAGCGCGGGGCCTCTGCGCCCCCAGTTTGCGCACCCCTGCGTCTAGCACATCCACGATCACCCTGCAAATGTTCAATTTAAATTAGACATTCAAAAATAAAGAATAGTGTTTTTTTGGTGGAAGCTGCATGAAATATGCGCCATTGACCTTTTCCGTCTCATTTTGTGGCCCTGTAATATTTTGTGCAGGTCCCATGTCTTTGTTATCATTATGGAGCGCAAGAATCAACACGGTCAATTCTAGAAGGCATCAGGAATTCGTTGGGCGCCAGAATTCAATCAACAACAAGGCGGAGCTATACCAGCATCTCAAGGAGGAGAATGGGTGAGTGCTTCGGACCTGCCCAATAATTGATGGTTTTTGTGCTCCCCACGGATCAATCTTTTATGAAGTGCCGAGGCTAGAGTTGGCAAGTGTCCCAAACAGGTGCAGGTTGCACTATTCTGCGCCTGCATCAACGTGTCGCGGTGCTTTGCTTGGCTTTGTGCTTCACTTTCCCCGCGAGTTTTTGGGAGAGAAGAGATTACAGGATACGTTAGCAGAAGCCCGAACCAAGGGAGGGGAAGGGGTGGGGGACAGGGGCGGGAACCCTCGCAACTGCTGCTCTTATCCAAGGTGTATAGGTGCTACAATCTGGGGTAATAAACAGTATTTGGGACCAGAGAAAAAGGGACCCCATAAGAGAGCACTCAATCACAGTGTGGTCACAGAATATACACAGACGATTTCCACTGGGCAGTCAAATCTGGTGTGGTGTTAAATAAGATGGGGTATGGTGAGTAGTATTAAAAGAACACTTTATAGTAGAGACATACTCTCAATTAAAATAAGATGCAAATGAGTCCTAGATGAGTGACTAGGCTCTGCGTATAGCCACAAACTAAAGAAGTGAATATTTTAAAAAGATGGCAGAACGGACTATAAAGTAGGGGTGGTGACGTGACGGCCAACCCCCCTAAGAACCCTAATACTGGTTCAGGGGTCAGTCAATAGGCCAGAATAGTGCACAGTACTATCTCAATAGTGTGCTAAAAGGCTGGATGTGGGTCTGGATATTGGGGTTCCCAAATGTGGTTAACCCTCAGATCATATTATATTATGGCCCATATGTGCTGAAGCGCTGTGGTCTGCGTAAGCAGAAGGTATATGCACACGCGCAAGGCAGTGCAGGATCGATTCTGGCAAAAATAATTACCAAACCCCCCACATAAAGACACAATGTCCTATGAGCAAAGATGATACTGGTCTGGATTAAGCTCTGACCCTGTTGTGGCGAGTCCAATATCTCAACTGATCAGACAACTGGTACATAGACAGACAAACTTAATCCGGCTATTGTTGTGAAGATGCATGAGACTCCGTGAGCCACCTCACCAACAGGCACATGAATATTAGGTGATAGAGCCTAGAGGCGTATCCACCTCTGATGTACATCTATAAAGTGGGTCTGGATATAAGGGATAGCCTAATTTGGTTAACCCCAAATCCTAATATGACCCACATCCCCTGCAGTGTAGTACTCCATGTAAAAACCAGGTATGCTAAGGGCGCAGTGTGGTATTGTGCTCTTCCCAGTGTGGGTCTGGATAGAGGGTTAGCCGTTATTGGTTAACCCCTAATCCTAGTTCGACCCATGCAAACTGCGGTTTAGTGCTCAGCTCAAGCTATATTCAACTGTATAATTGCAATACGTAAGCCCCACACCAATACGTTGCACAGTTCCTAGGTGATGGTACCGTGATGCATTACCACCTCTGATGTTATATCAGTTGTGTGGGTCTGGATAAAGGGATAGCCTATTGTGGTTAACCCCAAATCCTATTAGGACCCACATAGACTGTGGTGTAATGCTCAACGTAAAAGCAAGTGCGCAGTATTGTGTTCGGCTCCCTATGGTGCGGGTCTGGATAAAAGGGATAGCCTGGTATGCTTAACCCTAAATCCTATTAGGACCCACACGAGCTGCAGTTAAATGCTTAGCTATGGCAGCAACTCTGATAGGAGCGCAGCGTAGAATTGGGCTGATAGCAAAACTGCTGTAACCGGAGGGACCCGACTCCACAGACTCTCCCCCAGTAATACATCTAAGTATAGGGGTAAAACGTGCTCATCAAGAGAGTCTGCAAGGGGATCCTGCTTGATAGTACTGGCCTGGACTGAGGGCTGACCTAGATATGGTCAGTCCAGAATCTCGTCTGGCCAATTAAGTGGAGAGCCGATGGGCTACATAAACGTGAAACTAGACTAAAACTAGAACGAAAATTGCACCATTTGATATAAATCACCCTATGTTTAGATGTAAAAACTGACATACGCTAATGTGACGCCTTCAACACGCAAACCTTCTTTTAGCCCCACGCTGCTGCAGAAACCCCTTATGAGCTCAAACATTTTAATCCAGTCTTTCTTTTCTCCTCGAGCCAAGCACAATATAAGGTATATTCCGAGCACAATATAAGGTATATTCCGAGCACAATATAAGGTATATTCCGAGCACAATATAAGGTATATTCCGAGCACAATATAAGGTATATTCCGAGCACAATATAAGGTATATTCCGAGCACAATATAAGGCATATTCCGAGCACAATATAAGGTATATTCCGAGCACAATATAAGGTATATTCCGAGCACAATATAAGGTATATTCCGAGCACAATATAAGGCATATTCCGAGCACAATATAAGGTATATTCCGAGCACAATATAAGGTATATTCCGAGCACAATATAAGGCATATTCCGAGCACAATATAAGGCATATTCCGAGCACAATATAAGGCATATTCCGGGCACAATATAAGGCATATTCCGGGCACAATATAAGGCATATTCCGAGGACAATATAAGGTATATTCCGAGCACAATATAAGGTATATTCCGAGCACAATATAAGGCATATTCCGAGCACAATATAAGGCATATTCCGAGCACAATATAAGGTATATTCCGAGCACAATATAAGGCATATTCCGAGCACAATATAAGGCACATTCCGAGCACAATATAAGGTATATTCCGAGCACAATATAAGGTATATTCCGAGCACAATATAAGGGATTTTCCGAGCACAATATAAGGCATATTCCGAGCACAATATAAGGCATATTCCGAGCACAATATAAGGGATATTCCGAGCACAATATAAGGTATATTCCGAGCACAATATAAGGTATATTCCGAGCACAATATAAGGTATATTCCGAGCACAATATAAGGTATATTCCGAGCACAATATAAGGTATATTCCGAGCACAATATAAGGGATTTTCCGAGCACAATATAAGGCATATTCCGAGCACAATATAAGGCATATTCCGAGCACAATATAAGGTATATTCCGAGCACAATATAAGGCATATTCCGAGCACAATATAAGGCACATTCCGAGCACAATATAAGGCATATTCCGAGCACAATATAAGGTATATTCCGAGCACAATATAAGGCATATTCCGAGCACAATATAAGGCATATTCCGAGCACAATATAAGGTATATTCCGAGCACAATATAAGGTATATTCCGAGCACAATATAAGGTATATTCCGAGCACAATATAAGGTATATTCCGAGCACAATATAAGGTATATTCCGAGCACAATATAAGGGATTTTCCGAGCACAATATAAGGTATATTCCGAGCACAATATAAGGCATATTCCGAGCACAATATAAGGTATATTCCGAGCACAATATAACTGATATTCCGAGCACAATATAAGGTATATTCCGAGCACAATATAAGGTATATTCCCAGCACAATATAAGGTATATTCCGAGCACAATATAAGGTATATTCCGAGCACAATATAAGGGATTTTCCGAGCACAATATAAGGCATATTCCGAGCACAATATAAGGTATATTCCGAGCACAATATAAGGTATATTCCGAGCACAATATAAGGTATATTCCGAGCACAATATAAGGTATATTCCGAGCACAATATAAGGTATATTCCGAGCACAATATAAGGTATATTCCGAGCACAATATAAGGTATATTCCGAGCACAATATAAGGTATATTCCGAGCACAATATAAGGCATATTCCGAGCACAATATAAGGTATATTCCGAGCACAATATAAGGTATATTCCGAGCACAATATAAGGTATATTCCGAGCACAATACTGAAGGAGTTATTCTAGATTTGGGTGAGGTGATTTGCAGACACGTATCTGGAATTTATTTAATTTACACTAGTTGTTTATTCGGCAGGGTGGACGCAACAGAAAACGGCAAGGCCAGCAGGCAGTGACCGTGTCTGCCGGAGCACAATCCATCGGCAAAGCGGCACACCGCGACCGTGTCTGCCTGAGAGACAATATCCATCGGCAAAACCACACGCAGTGACCGTGTCTGCCTGAGACGCAATATCCATCGGCAAAACCACACGCAGTGACCGTGTCTGCCTGAGAGACAATATCCATCGGCAAAACCACACGCAGTGACCGTGTCTGCCTTAGACTTTATATCCATCAGCAACGCAGCATTCAGCGACCGTGTCTGCCTGAGACACAATATCCATCGACAAAGCAGCACACAGCGACCGTGTCTGCTGGATTACAATCCATCGGCAAAGCAGCACACAGCGACTGTGTCTGCCGGAGACACAATATCCATCGGCAAAGCAGCACACAGCGACCGTGTCTGCCGGAGACACACTATCCATCGGCAAAGCAGCACACAGCGACCGTGTCTGCCTGAGAGACAATATCCATCGGCAAAACCACACGCAGCGATCGTGTCTGCCGGATCACAATCCATCGGCAAAGCAGCGACCGTGTCTGCCGGAGACACAATATCCATCGGCAAAGCAGCACACAGCGACCGTGTCTGCCTGAGACACAATATCCATCGGCAAAGCAGCACACAGCGACCGTGTCTGCCGGAGACACAATATCCATCGGCAAAGCAGCACACAGCGACCGTGTCTGCCTGAGACACAATATCCATCGGCAAAGCAGCACACAGCGACCGTGTCTGCCTGAGACACAATATCCATCGGCAAAGCAGCACACAGCGACCGTGTCTGCCTGAGACACAATATCCATCGGCAAAGCAGCACACCGCGACCGTGTCTGCCTGAAACGCAATATCCATGTGGTTTTATTTTTGTGTGCTGGACTTTAAATGGATCCATTTTCAGTACACTTGTATAGACGTACTTTTAGGATTGATTTTTACCCTTGTAGTTTTTTCTATGATATGTAAATGTACAGGTGACCAGGTTAAAATGTACACATGCTCTTATGAAATAATGTATTTTAATACACTGAAAAGTTCCAGATTGTTCCTTCTTTATAATAGTACATTTGTTTGCATAATATTACGTTCTAAAATAAATATTAAAAGTTAATGATGCAGTCTGTGGTGGTCAATTTTTTGCAGAGTGCTTTGCTATACTGAAGAATTGTCTACTTAGGAGTGGAGATCAACTCTAAGCCCCCCACCCTCCCCCCAACAGGTCAGGTTTTCAGGATATCTCTGCTTCAGCACAAGTGGCTCAATCAGTCCCTGCTTCAGCATAGGTGGCTCAATCTGAGGCTCGGTCTTCGACTGAGCCTCTGAGTCACCTCTGCTGAAGCAGGGATATCCTGAAAACCTGACCTGTTGGAGGGGCTTGCGGACTGGAGTTGAGCATCCCTGATCTAGGTGGTATCTTCATCCAAGCACATGTGTAAGTAGGAAACAAAAAGAGAAAAAAGCGCAAAGCCCATAGACTAGTAAAGTCTGTTTATAGGCAATTAAAAACTGGTTATAAACACTCACAGAAGAGTAGTTAGTACAGGCACTTCGGTACTTGGAATGAGCGCGGGAACAGAGGCGCTTTACTCGTCTGCTGGTTGGGGTGGTGTATGTCTTAGCCCTTCTCCTTCTCTCGATCGGCGATGTGTTCCCACTTCCGCGTCAGATGACTCGTGACGTCAGCGCGTGCGTCGTCGATCGGGGGTTGTACTACGGGTAGCCACCAGCTCCCTCTCCAAACTCGGCGCGCAAAAAGCTCTGCAGTCCCACGTCTCCTCCGCAACTTAGTGTTAGCAGCACACAATAGCAACCATAGCAATGTCAGCCCTACGCGTTTCAAGGACAATGTCCTGTTCGTCAGGGACACTTTCATTGCTGGTTGCTTATAGATAGGATATATATAGAGCATTAATTAATGCTTTACTACTTACATTTTATTTCGCCTTTTATTAGGAGTTACCTTTTTTTATTCCTTGGGGGAGCTTCACGCCAGTAACTTTCCTGGAGAAACGGGGGGTATCTCAAGTTTTGAATAATACAGTCAGGATATGAGATGAGTGTCAGGCAGACCAACCATCCCCGCCTGTGTGCAGGTGGTCTGGGGACTGAGAAGCACGGAGTTAAAGGGGTGACTTTATTGGTGTACATAGGGGGACATGCTTGGTTATACTGTCTTTTGAACAATGACCTAAAACCCTTTGTTGCTAAGTGGGCCTAAGCTGTGTTGTACTGGCCTCTCCAGCAATTAAGAGCTTAAAGTACTCCCTGGCCTCGGGATATAAGTGTACATATTAGCGAACAAACAGGAAATGTAAAGTGGGAGTTACAACCTTAGATGTGGCTTACTATTAAGTTACTTTCAAGTCTTTATTCACCTAACTGTCTTAACTCATTTTGGCATCAGAAGACTTTAATGGCGATCCCAAGCATGAGTGCGATGGGCACAAAAGTGCTCCTACCCCATGTAATGAACGTTCAAATGGTCGTTATATCCTTTATGTATAATCCAGGCGGAAGCCATGTTTCATGTTTACACATCTAGCAGTGGGACGGTTGAGTGAATTGAAATGTGTTCCTGCCCTTGCGTCTCTTTTTTGTCTCTTTTAAACGACATTTAAACCGGCGCATTCATCCCCCTTCTTTCTCACCAGTTACTGAAAATCCAGTGACATACTGTAGTATATGTGCTGACCTAGAAGTGAAACCCAAAGGGTTTGGTGTGTAATCGCCATGCATTATAGCAGGGGGGATCAACTCCAGTCATCCAACCCCCCTACTTTCCCCCCCTTCCCCCAACAGGACAGGTTTTCAGGATTTCCCAGCTTCAGCACGTGGCTCACAGTCCTTGCTTCAGCACAGGTGGCTCAATCAGAGGCGCTGTCTTCAACTGCACCTGTGCTTGAGCCACCTGTGCTGAAGTTGGGATATCCTGAAAACCTGACCTGTTGCAGGGGTTTGAGGCCTGCAGTTGGGCCCTTCTACATTGTAGTCTGCTAATGTTAAGTGGCCTCACAAATCCAGCATGGCTCCCTCTAAAAGCTGCGATCATCTCCTATTCCCCCCCCCCCCCCCCCCCATATAATGAACCTGGGGATTGTTTGAAATGTGTGGCTCTGCATCTATCCCTTGTGAGCACATTCACATGTCTTAGACAGGTCTGCAACCCTCAAGGGTCCCCCAGAACTGAACATAGAATTGCTTAGCCTAGAGAGCATATATTTTTACCACCGTGTGTAGTACCGGGCACTATGTATCATGTTCCAAACTGGGGGTCGGGGGGGCACACTTGTTTAATTAGATAAGCCCCATCCTAATGTTTCACTGAAGCCGGATCGGTGCAGAGGGCTTTATACTGTGACATGGAGAGGTACTGTAGGAGTTTGGACTGATTTTTATATTTTTTCTTGCTCATTACATAGTTCTTTTGCTTGTTTTCTCACGTCTGTTTATCCCATAATCATTTCGTAATGTCACCATGATTAAGCCATCATTTCCCCTAATGATACTCTAACACCATTACGTCTCTTGTCCGTGACCATGGGGAGATACGTCCAATTATTCTCGATGTGATTCCCCCCAATCCAAAACAGTTACGGCAGCAATGTGTTCAGTGAGGTCAAGTATATGAATGTGTCATATATACAGTTATAAGCATTTCCATATCATTATTTTAAAGTGTCTTGGTGATGATTTTTAAATATTTTTATTCTATGCTTATGGTGTGTTCAGGTTCTCTCATCTTCCAGCAATTTAAAGGTGCAATCCAACGTCGTTCGCCAGGTGATTGACAAACCCTTCCCAGTCCCAGGCCCCGGCCCTGAAGAAATTCAAGTGTTTTCTTTCCCCTTAGCCCACCCTTTCAGGGAACCAATCACGATGTGAGGAGAGGGCACTGGCTGTACAAACACTTGCTGATTGCTGAACACGTAGTGCAGTGGTTTTCAATAGGAGATCCTAGGAGCCCTTGGGTTCCACGGGCATCCCTAAAAGGTTCAGATCATTTGCAAATTGTACTAAATACAGAAGAATTAACGATGCATCTGATCTCAGACGCGCTATTAGAGAGGGTCGGGGTTCCTTACAATGCATCTGGTCTCGGATGCTATTAGAGAGGGTTGGGGTTCTGCAGAATTTCACAATATAGCTATAGATTCCTTAACCAAAAGAAGTTTGAAATCCACTGAACTAGGGCCATCACAAAAGAAAAAGGAGCAGCCAGAGGAAATCAAAACCCTCCCAAATCTGACTTAAAGCTGCAGACCAAACAATATCCTACATGGGTTTTATTTTAAAAAAATCAAAAGTTCTGTACTATGAGAAAATACGTGTAGCATTTTTTTTTTTTAAACAACTCTAAATGACTTTTTTTTTTTTATGTATTATAATGCAACAAGCATATTTTTTATTTCTATAGCAACCATTCACATCCTCTTCTGAAACAGGCTCTGGCACACCCCTTTTTGAGCCCTGGCCTCTCTAGCACCAATTGTATCTAGCGACTGCCTGGTCACATCACCGTCCCCACAGAACTTTGCATCTTTGGTCCTCTTCTGCTGCACTGACAGCCATTTAGTGAACCCCAGAGCCGAATCTTAGCCGATCGATCACAGTTGAACGGATCGATCGGCAACTTAGCTAATTACTTATCATTGTGTGAATTGTATTAATGCACATATTAAAGGGGGAAAGAAACAACAACTTTTATTTGCTTAATGGCTGCTTTAAAAAGATAAATAAACAAATAGGTGTGTAACTTAAACATGCCACTATAGAGAAGAGGTGCAGCTGAATAGTTTTCCATTGAATCATATTATATATTTATTCCATCTAGAAAAGTAAGTAAAACAAATATTTTAAACCGTGTGGACCAGGCGGTATGATGGCCACGTTATAGATTGTGGATTTTTCATTATAGAAGATATGTTAATCTGACATTCACTTTGTACCTATAACTTGTAAGTGGCATACATCATTTTATTGTGTTATATTCAGCATTGAAGCGGTGATGTTGCAAATGTGTGGCAACAACTGACTTCTTATGTGATCACATGCAATAAAGAACAAACAGGTCACCAGAATTCATTCCCATTGGTCCTAGGGGCGATTTCTCCTTTGTGCGCGGACTTCCCCTGTTTCCATATGGCAGAGAGAACACATGGCTGAATCTGATTACCTCATCGTTGGGATAGTAGAACCGAGATCGCTCCCGCAGAACACTAAACGAAAACATCTCCAAAATGATTCCAAACATTTACAGTTGTCTTATAACCTTTTAAAGCTGCAATTCAAACTGTCGTTAAAAAAAAAATGTTTTCATTCAATATGTGCATCAAATACAATCTACACACTGACAAGTGAAAGCTAAGTCGCTCATCTGATCGATGGGCAAAGATTTGGCTCGGGGCTCACTAAATGCATCTTGGGTCCTCTTCTGCTGCATTGATAGACAAAGTTCTGGGAGGAGGATCATGTGACCGGGCAGGCACTAGATTCAATTGGTTCACTGCTAGAGAGGGTGGGGATGTTTCAGAAAGGGAATGGGATGTGACTTTGTAAATGGTGGCTATAGGAACAAAAATGCTTGTTACATTAGAATACATTAAAAATTATCTTACATTTAAAACATTTTTAAATGCTAAGTGTTTTCTCATAGTACAGAACTGATTTATTTAATAACACACATGTAGGATATTGTTTGATCTGCAGCTTTAAAGGCATCAGTTACAATGTGATAACATGAGGGGCTCATCTCCAGTCCTCAAAACCCCCCAACGGGTCAGGTTTTCAGGATATCCCTGCTTCAGCACAGGTGGCTCAATCAGAGGCTCAGTCTTTGACTGAGCCTCTGATTGAGCTACCTGTGCTGAAGCTGGGATATCCTGAAAACCTGACCTGTTAGGGGGGGGGGGTGGTCTTGAGGACTTTTAGTTGAGCCCCCCCTGGGTTAGAGCTGTGTAAATATTCAGTGCGTTCATTGGAATTCACCTCCCAATTAGATTTATTAAATAGAGCAAAGATTCATAGAGATCAAGATGAAAGAAATATTTATGATATTGAAGCTTTAGCATATGGATTACAGATGATAACCAAATTCTCTTTTTGGGAACCCCTGAGCCCCCACAAAATATATATGTATATAAGTGTCAAAAAGGAGAGCTATTGAGCGTGGCAAATGTATACAACAAGCAACAGAGCAGCCCAATGCTACAGCCAATATGACAAAAATACACAGTAAAATATTTATATATTCTCTTGAAAAAGGGTCATTTAGTTTAACCCTTTGGCCAAAGCGTTGTAAGCTTGCGAGCCACGTCAAGGCAGACCCTGTTCGCAAGTCCTAACACTACCAGATAAAATACTAATATACCTCTATTAGGATTAAAATTCTCATTTACCTCTATTAGAAGGGAGAACGACCACAGTGGGTCTATATCCAGTAAAATGAAAGGAACCTGCTGACTTAGGAAGTGGGGAGGGGCGGGCTTAAAACTTGGGAATGAGGAGCCACTAACCTCCAACAGCTGAGACCAGCTGAGAATAAGTTAACAAACAGCACACAGAACCCCAGCAAGCTCTTTTTGGGCTTCTCTGTCGCTTGTTGTATATATTTGCCACGCGCAATAGCTCTCTTTTTTTGACACTTATATACATATATATTTTGTGGGGGCTTAGGGGTCCCCAAAAAGATCTTGCTGGGGTTCTGTGTGTGTGTTAACGTATTTTCAGCTGTCTCAGCTGTTGGAGGTTAGTGGCTCCTCCTTCCCAGGTTTTAGATATAGATCCAATGTTGGTCTTTCTCCCTCCTAATAGAGGTAAATGAGAATTTTAATCCTAATAGAGGTATATTAGTATTTAATCTGGTAGTGTTAGGACCTGTGAACAGGGTCTGCCTTGTCGTGGCTCACAGGCTTACAACGCTTTGGCCAAAGGGTTAAACTAAATGACCCTTTTTCAAGAGAATATATAAGTATTTTACTGTGTGTTTTTGTCATATAGAAGCCCAATGCTACATCCTATGTCGCTTGTTGATAACCAAATTCTCTCAAGTTTTAAATGGCCATAGAGGAAGAATAAGCTGGGCCAGGAATAGTTTTCACTTTCAGGTTGCATAAAAGGAAGCATTTTGAAAGCTGTAAACCAAGTTGGTATAAACTAGCGGTTTTATTGAGAGGTAAGAAACGAATTAAATGTTTTTAGAGCCCCTACTGAAAGCAAAGTATCTGCAGTTAGATCCTTTATTGAGCAACAAAACTATGAACAGACACAGCCTGGAATGTTTATTTCATTTAATTAGCACACGTCTTTTCCACGGAGCAGCAGTGCCACTCCCAATGAGGCCACGGAATCTCGGATTCTGCAGGTCCTAGCATTAGAGCAGCATTAATGCCAAGGAAGTCGGGGATCCATCATTTGCCATTTCAGTGCTAGAAATAGCACCATGAAAGAGCAATATTTTGAGGCCATGGTAAAGGATTTCTAGCTTTTTTTCCCCCCCTTCTAAGCTTGTCAAATGCTTATTTTGGGCTCGATGATTTAGAGAAAATCTGTATTTGATTTCAGCTTGTTCTGCAATGTTAGAAGTGGCTCTAACGTTCCAGACAAGTAGGTTAAATCAGCTGATGCTGTAATTGAATAATTATCCTTATCAAGTTAACGCCTTTAACCTATTCAGGTCTGTTAACATTACAGCAACCAAGAGGTACCGTGACCATATTTGTCACGGCAAAAACCGGGATAAATGTCACGCATGCGCAGTCGGCGCGAAGAGCACTTGCCGGCTGCTCGTACGCATGCGCAATCGCCACTTGCCAACTGTGTATGCGTCGTTAACGACGTTTGCCGGTCGCTCATGTGCGATCGTAACTTACCGGTCACGCATGCGCCCGAGCAGCCGGGAAATACCGATCGTGCATACGCAAAAGCAGCCGGCAAGTGCACCTATTAACTTTTTGAAGAGATTAAACGCATTTTCAGGCGGATTTTGCTACATTTGTGTTAAATACATCTTTGTCTAGTAATTGGGACTGAGAACTCCTGAGGGTTAAGACCTTAAATTATTCATGGTGGTACCAGCGTAGTTGACGGGTAGTGATTGTTTTTGGGGTGATTCTGAGGGGAGTCAGCTGGAAAGCCGGTTGTTTTAACCCCATTTACTTGCATAAGTCATGTGCACACTGGTGTGGCGTTTGTGACAATCCTGATGTAGGAGATGAGAGGAATTGACGACGTGGACCACAGGCATGCCCTAATATCCACTGACCCCGGCATTTGGAAAATGCAAAGATCAATGCAACCACACCTGGCATTAAGATCTTCAAGAGTGGTTGGATTGAACTGAACCTCTTCCAAAGTGTGTGTGTGTGTGTGTGTGTGTGTGTCCCACACATTGTTTTCTTTATCCTTATGTCCTGCTTCATGAGACTCAATTTGCATAGATCCTGTACAAAGCGAGTCTAGAGTTGCCAGATGGCTTCTCCAAAAATATTGGACACGATGGTGAAAAGTGTGGCACGCTCGAGAGACACACACACACACACACACACACACACACACACACACACACACACACACACACACCTCTCACCGCTCCATGCTGTTTCCTGCTCTCCTTGGCCTCACCCCCAGGCTCCTGACACCTCCTGATTGGCTGCTGCTGGGTAATGCAGCCAATCAGGATGGAGGAAGCTGCCTCGCTACCTGGCCACCTTGCAACAGCCCTGCTCCCGCGACTGAATTAGTAATGCTATATGATGTCTATGGCGGAAGGATGAACAACCATCTCGGAAACTTATCTTGTGTTTTTGGCCGTAAGATTCCAGTACCTTTTCTTTAACTCTTTTGAGTATTTTTGCGCAATGGGGTGACCAAAGGAAAGATGGATTAATAGGACATAAAGAAAAATAGTATATGTAATGTAACCAGAAAAAATATTTTTTCACCGGACTGTACCAGCTCCATAAAATTCTTGTCTCCGGGTGGAAAGTCAGCGGGAGTTTTTGTCCTTATTCAGAATACACTGAGTGCCCCACCCAGGAACCAGATTAAGGGATTCAATCTAAACTATATAGTATCTCATTATATATATATATATATTTTTTGTAGACTTAAGTATTTTACTTAATCTATTTTGGGAGCCTGCCACACATTGCTTTATGTTTTCCTGATAAAAAACAGACCTCCAAAAGTAATTTTTGGACAAATACATAAGAATAAGCACTCGACATACCCAGATTTTTTTGATTTTTTTTTTTTTAGTAAACCTCAAACCACCGAGGCTTAAATAAAAAAAAATAAAGAATTCTTCTGTAACCGGAATTACATGTCTACATTTTTTGGTGAAAAATAGCAGGCACGTCAAGTACTGTATGACCATTTTATAATTTTGTCATGAAGTCTGTAAATCCAATACTGATTCTAACGTTATCTAGTTGTGATAGCAACTTTAACTCACTAAGGCAGGGCATCTCAACGCCAGTCCTAAAGCCCCCCCAACAGGTCAGGTTTTAAGGATATCCCAGCTTCAGCACAGGTGGCTCAATCAGTGGCTCAGTCGAAGTCTGAGCCACTGATTGAGCAACCTATGCTGAAGCAGGGACTGATTGAGCCACTTGTGCTGAAGCTGTGATATCCTGAAAACCTGACCTGTTGGGGGGGCTTGGGGACTGGAGTTGCGAACCCCTGCACTAATGGAAGTGTCAGAATACTATTTCCTGATGGAGAAGCAGAAGCTTAGGACAATCACAGTAGGAAGCAATTAAGCTGCAGCAACAAGGCGATGGACCAGCAGTCTTGTCAAACATAACAGATTTTAATTTGAGATTCGGAGCGTATAGGGGCTTTTAAAACCCAGAGACTTGCCATGATTTCCTAACATCTGTATCCGAGCACGCGCTAACAGACGGGAATATTATGGGCAATAAGCTTTAGGGGCAAACACCGACAGTTAGGTCTTCACCACTAGATTATATCAATGCAGAATGTATACGTTATTAAAAAAAAAAAATTAACGGCAGAAGACATGAGCTAATGGGAATCACACCCAGAGATCAGAGGGTCGTGCTACACCTCTCAGTGTAACTCAGGCCGCGTCCATAGCAGGGCAGACCGCGCTCCTCCGCGCTGACGCTCACCTGCTCAATCAGGAGCGATTTCATGGACTAGCAGGCGAGTCGGCGTGCGCGATCGGGAGGCGGTGCTATGACGTCACGGGGTCAACAGCGGTCGAAGCGCGGGCGTCAGCATCACGGCGCTGACGTCAACGTCACGCTGCTTCACCCTGAGTGGATGTTGGCAGCCACATGACGTCCTCAGCGCGGTCTGAAAACATTTTCTCTAGTCGGATGAAAATTTCTGCGCCTGCGGACGCTCGCGGAAGCCCCCTCTCAAGACATCCTCATTGAGGATGACAGGGCTCATCTCGGAGCGTCCGCACTGCTCAGCGCTGTCGGTCCTTCTATGGACGTAGCCTAAGGCCACGTCCATAGTCAGGGCAACGGGTCGAGCGCCAAAAACAAAAAGCTGTGAGTCAATGGGGACAGCCATGGAGCGCGCTTGTGCATGAGAGCGATGGCGCGGCTCAATTTTCATGAGACAAAATATTTTGATTTTGCCGCACACCGGTAGGGTCGGCTGCGCGGTTCAGCCAATGAGGACGAACCGCTCACATGAAGTCACGGGCACGCCTCCGACTCACCTCCCTGTCACGTCTCTTCCCCCAGATCCCACAGGCCAGCGATCGCCTCTGCAGCAGGAGCGCGTACGCCTACTATGTGCAGGGCCTAAGTCAGAACTGTTCAGTCTCATGGAAGATAAGAGGCGAGCCCCAGAAAAGATCATTATTGCAGACTTGGCCATAGGCTGTGTGCTTGTGATACTTTGCTTTAGTATTCTGCTGCTGTTGTACCTCATAAGGGGGGTACAATGTATCCCCTCCAGCCGGAAATGCAGAATGAAATCACTTTCCAAAAGTGCCTTACAATCAAAGTATCAATATGTATTATCATCAGTGGACTTCTGTAGTTCTCTCACTAAGCGCGTCTCTCCTCCAGCTTTTTGTCTCTCATCACCACTTGTTCTCTCATATCCCTGGGAGTTACCAAACAAGCACTCAGTCTCACACTTTGTCCCTGTGACGGGCAGATTTATTATCAGTCCGTTTCCTTTGGTAACCTCAGACCCTTGAGGTCTTGCCAATGGGCGGCCGTCCTGTGGATCTGTTAACGGTCGGAGCTGGTATGAGAAAACAGGAAATGATTTTTAGCTGAAGGCCTTTGAACAAAATTCCTACTGATACCAGCTTCTATTTTTACGTTCCTTTGTTTAGATGCAGACAACATTAAAGGCAAGAAAGCCTGTTAGTTCAGATAAACAAATGGCAAAATACAAATCCTACACGTTGCATGCTCCCTATAATTTGGGGTCAAATAAATAAGCTGGCATCCAAATGTACTAAATACAGTTCTGTCTCTTCTCTCAATTCAGTTATTATATTTCCACGTAAAATCATGTTAAATGATTAAACAAATATAATAGCAGACCCCCTAATACTGAGCACATGAAAGTACTCTACGTTCACTTTACTTCCTCTGTCAATGTGGGATATAGGAGCTTACGTGTGAGGACCTTGTATGAAGACATTGTAACACCTGCAATTTATTACATGCAAAGATCATTTACCAATAAAAGCCCCTTTTGTATAGTTATGTAGTATGCACGCTGCCTCCTGGTGGATGTAGGGAGTTAATCTACTCTGCATACCACAGAGACAAGAATATGATGGACATGCTCTCAGGCCAGTGACTGTGAAGCTAGGAACATCATTGGGTGTTGGGAAAGGATGATGTCGCAGGAGGAGGGACACGGAGAGATACAGGGAGAGATGAGCACCTGAGAGGGTGGAGCTGGGAGGCGTCCCTACCCCTTGACGAGTGCAGGAGAGAGAGTAGTGTGGTAGCAGCGCCATTGCAACCCATCTCGGCAGACCGGAGGGGTGTAATCCAGGATTGAAGCATCCCTACCTAGCCAGTGAGGGTCTGGGTCCATGAGTAGAACGTAAGGAGAAGCATCCAGGGAATCGCCCTGCTTCCCTGCAGTATCCGTTGCATATACACACACACCATCCGTACCTGTGCGTAGTAACAGGCCTGCATCTATAAATCCCGTATCACACGCTCATTTCTCCTCCTCACTTTTTGAGCTTTACATTCTTCTGCCCCTCCTTACATCTCAGCCCCAATTTCTCGCTATGCACCATCCCGACTCTTGCGTTCTGCTCAAGGATGTCTTCTATCTATCCCTTTTGTATCTAAAGCCCTCTCCCGCCTAAAACCTTTCTCACTGACTGCCCCGCACCTCTGGAATGCCCTTCCCCTCAATACCCTCTCTATCCACCTTTAAGACCCATCGTAAAACATCGTAAAACACACCGGATGATCCGTGGCTAATACTTTACACCTCATACATAAACCTTGGCCCCTTGCAGACCCGCTTACCAGAACACCATCCTACTGTATCAGTATGTCCCTCCTAACAATTAGATTGTAAGCTTTTCAGGGCAGGGACTACTTTTCCTAAATGTTACTTTTATGTCTGAGGAACCAGAAGGGAAGGGCTCAATGTCTGTACCCTGATAGGCTACACACAGACCATGAGTCACCACCACCACTCTGTCACTCAGAGAGTAGCATGGGGGGGAGGGGGTCAATTGCCCACAGGACTGCCTGTCACAGTCTAGACTGCTAAGGACTTATGTGACAGAGGGGAAAGAGAGGCAGAGCAGACTACCATGTTATACATACATGCATACATGCATACATACATACTGTACATACATACATACACACAAACATACATGGATACATACATACTGTACATACATACATACACACAAACATACATGCATACATACATACTGTACATACATGCATACATACATACTGTACATACATACATACATACATACTGTACATACATACTGTACATACATACATACACACACACACACACACACACACACACATACACACACACACACATACACACACACACACACACACACACATACATACATGCATACATACATACTGTACATACATACATGCATACATGCATACATACATACTGTACATACATACATACATACTGTACATACATACATACATACACACACATACATACATACACACACACATACATACATACATACATACACACACACACATACATACATACACATACATACATACACACACACACACATACATACATACATACATACATACACACACACACACACATACATACATACATACATACATACTGTACATGCTTACAACCCTCCGAATAAAGTCAGCGAGCTGCAATGCCGTGACGGCACTGGGACTGATTAATGACATCGTGGGGGCACTAGCACAGCGATAGATATATATATATGTCAGGTGCCGATGTATATACATTATCCCCGGTGTTGCCTTCGTATTGTCTGACCTCAGGCAGGGTCATTGCTGGCTGACCAGTCTCATTCATATCCAGGGGAGGTGGACTCAGGCCCCCACCCCCAGGAGTTGCATATTTAGGGAAATAAAAAGCGGTTACACTTGTATTTCTGGATTTCATTTCTTTATAGTAACATATACAGAAAATAGAAATAACGAGAACTGCAAATCATGCATCAAATCAGACATTGATTTATAAGCTGGTAAGAAAAAAGCTTTCTGGCGGAAACCTTTTTTCTTACCTGTTTGAATATTGGGCTGGAGCACGCTCGTCAGCGTTCGGGATCCACGTGACTTTTAGTCGCCATCTGAGGAGTTGTCTCGTCGTGTCAAGACTGTGAGTACTCGCTCTCTTCTCTTTGTTCATGTGGGTACGAGACACCAGGAGAAGTGAAGGCAGTGACGGAGAGCAGCGGGGGTTAGCCGTGAGTGAGTTACCTACGGGGGCCGCGGTTTCCTGCTGCTCTCCCCCTATCACTACAGATGCCCCATCCTGATGGTTAGTCTCTTATACCCACGGATTTTTTTTGCCTTACAGCTTATCATATATATGTGACTGTGGATCAGGAGCGCTATTCATTAACTATAGTGGGCTATTTATACTAAGTATTGTAGACGGTGTGTACTATTGGAGCATCGGTTTGGGGGTTTATTCTCCTATTTTTTCTATTGATTTATAAGCTGCTGCAAGGTTCCGAGCTTCATCCAATGGGAGGCCAGCGGTGGAGTTCTCCTCAGCCCTCACACCCAGGCAGCAATAAGTACAATAGGTACACCAAGTTAAAATAGGTACAGGACATAAGATACAAGTACAGCTGGAGGGTATGTATGGAACACGTATGGTGCTTAACTGAATCTGATACACAGGTTTGTTGCTTTATTTCTTTCAATAAAACTTGCCAAGGTGAACAAGACAGCATAGAGTGGGACATGTTTAATTCACACTCAGTATACAGATAAAAGCATACTAGGCAGTCAGATTCTTGCCTAACCTGTGCCCTCCTCTCCTTGCCATGGGAATGTTAAGGTGAATAACATCACGACCTCCCACACCATGCAGAGGAATCCACAGAAGGAGTGCGAGACTTAACAAGTGACATCGTCAATTCTGACTGCGAGTTAACGAACGGAACGCACATGAATGGGAGAAAGCACTTTAACGGTGACATCTCTGGCTGTGAAGAGTGGGTGAGCCACCTGTGCTGAAGCTGGGGGATAATGTCGCTCAGGGTTAAAGCATGAAGTCCCTGTCTCCTCTTGTGGGAAATAATAATGGCGGCTACCTGCAACATGAACATCATAGTGTTCCTTTTCTCACGCTTCATCCTGAACATGTCGGCGACAAAAAAGTGAAATATTTCCTACATCAGAAGGCTTTAAAACAGTAAAACATTTACAGCAGCAAAAAATAAATAAATGTATTTGACTGTTATTTATCTGTGGCTGTCTTTTACGGTGGAAGCCATTGTAAACGCTGTTGTTAAACTCTGGAGATTATTTAAAATATATATATATATATATATCTTGGGAGTTTAAAATGGGCTTTGTCCTACTGTAGAGGTTTCTGACACAAAGGGGAAAACACAGCAAAAATAAAAGTTTTAGGGGGGGAAAAAGAAAATGAAAACAGCTGATAATATCCAAATATGATACTTCTTCCATTTCATTTTTTTAAAGAGATATTTCTGCATCACTAAAAAGAATAAATTGTGAAGAACCTGTCAGCATACGTTAGAAACCAAGCAAAGTGCACCTTAATAAGACTTGTACACCAAGACCGGCACACACTATAACCGTCATTACCAATTCACACAAGAATGGCACGAAGCCCGGGGACTTTACTCAGGGATTGTGTCTCCCTGGAAACTTACTTCTGTTGCCTAATTAGTATGTTTGTCTCATACTCCGGGAGCAAATCACAGGGCGCTGGGCAGGGGAACTCACTTCCACACTCATTTGAATGCAGCTGGAGCCAAGTGGGCGTAATATTGGTGATGGTTCTGTAACTTTGGAGGATTCGGGCCGGGCATGCTGGTGTGAGGCCCTTTTTTGGAATAAAGAAGTCAGGGGATCTTCTTGTATTTAAGCAGAACAGTTCTTCCTTGAACACAGCAACAATGATAACTTCCCCCGACAACAGGTCCCGGGTTCCCGCTGACAGGGGCGCACACTTGTGTTGGAAATGGGCTCCCCAGAGAGGACAGAAGACTGACCATGGATGCAGGTGGTAACCATAGATACAGGGGGTTGCCATAGATACAGGGGGTTACCATAGATGCAGGTGGTTACCATGGAATGGATGCAGGTGGTGACCATAGATACAGGTGGTTACCATGGATGCAGGTGGTTACCATGGATGCAGGTGGTAACCATAGATACAGGGGGTTGCCATAGATACAGGGGGTTACCATAGATGCAGGTGGTTACCATGGAATGGATGCAGGTGGTGACCATAGATACAGGTGGTTACCATAGATGCAGGTGGTTACCATGGAATGGATGCAGGTGGTGACCATAGATACAGGTGGTTACCATGGATGCAGGTGGTTACCATGGAATGGATGCAGGTGGTTACCGTAGATGCAGATGGTGACCATAGATACAGGTGGTGACCATGGATACAGGTGGTTACCATAGATGCAGGTGGTTACCATAGATACAGGTGGTTACCATAGATGCAGGTGGTTACCATAGATGCAGGTGGTTACCATAGATGCAGGTGGTGACCATGGATACATTTGGTTACCGTAGATGCAGATGGTGACTGTGGCAGGACGGCCTGTAGCCGAGGTCAGGGAACAGTCCACACGTATAGTTTCAGGATAAATAAAAACGTTCAGTGGCTTTATTTCTCCACAGTAACATAACATGCGGGTACACTGTCCCTTTAACAAAATAAATCCTGCTCCACTTTGGGAGAAAAACTGACTAATAACACAGCAGACCTATCTAGCAAGCTGGCTGGCTAAACCAGAACCAAACCATAAGGGTACTTTAAGCAGTCAGTAAACAAATGAATAATCCTTACTTTAGTTGAAGTAGTCTTTGGTGAAATCCCTCTGGCTAAGGGCTCACGCAGCAGTGTGCTTCTCTCTCTCTCTCTCTGGCAGCTACTGCCAGTCACATGATCCTTTATCTACCTTTCTGGCTCTCAGGTGTCAGCTAAAGAGTTCTGATTTCCTAACTTCCACCTGAGTTAACCCTTATGAGTGCTGGATGAAGCACTCAGACATATGTCTCCCAGGCGTAACTGATAGGAGTTGACTTCACTCTGTCACATACCTCCCCTGTTTGTGTGTGGCTAGTGTCCCACACGGCTGAAGCCCGACCCTCCACTCCTTCCCTTGACAAAAAATCAGCATTTCCATGGTCCTTTCCAGGTCTATGCTGAATATCAAAAGAGAAGGGTTGGAGGGCAATATACCACCTGGTCAACCTAGGATTTGTGTCCTTCATGGTGTTCAACCACTTCAAGGGCACATGGTCAGTGACCAGGGTGAAGTGTACTCTGGCGACATAATGTCTCAAGGCCTCAATTGCCCATTTTACAGCGAGGCACTCCTTCTCAATAACGGAATACCTCACTTCCCTTGGGAACAGCTTCCGGCTGATGAACAGTATGGGGTGTTCAACACCATCAAATTGCTGAGACAGCACTGCTCCCAGTCCTACCTCTGAGGCATCCGTCTGGATGATGAAGGGCTCTTTAAAATCTGGGCTCCGAAGAGCGGGGCCCTCTGACAGGCACTTTTTTAGCATGTCAAAGGCGTCTTGGCACTCCCAAGACCATTTAACTTGGGTCGGGGCACTCTTTTTTGTCAGATCTGTTAGGGGTGCAGATATTTCTGAAAAATTGGGGATAAACCGCCGGTAATACCCTGCTAACCCCAAAAGGGAGTGGACCTGTGTCTTTGTCTGTGGGGTGGGGACTTCCTTTATGGCAGCCACCTTGCTAGCTAGTGACCTTACTATCCCTTCCCCAACGGCATAGCCCAAGTACTTTGTAGTGGATTTACCCAGGGCACATTTTTTTGGATTTGCAGTGAGCCCTGCTTCTCTTAAGGACGTTAGGACTGCCCTTAACCTTTTTATATGAGACTGCCAGTGTCTGCTATAGATGACAATGTCATCCAAGTAGGCCGCGGCATATGCCCTATGGGGTCATAGTACCTTGTCCATTAACCTTTGGAACGTGGCTGGAGCCCCATGTAACCCAAATGGCATAGTGACGAATTGGTATAAACCGAGAGGGGTGGCGAAGGCAGTTTTGCATTTGGATTCTTCCGCTAGAGGTATCTGCCAATATCCTTTCGTGAGATCTAGGGTGGAGATATACTCTGCTTTACCAAGCGAATCAAGCAATTCATCCACCCTAGGCATTGGATATGCATCAAATCTGGATACAGCATTTACCTTTCGCAGATCGACGCAAAAAACCTCACCTTCCCATCTGGTTTAGGGACCAACACGATAGGGCTACACCATTCGCTGTGGGACTCCTCGATCACGCCCAATTCCAACATGTCTATTATCTCCCTCTCTACCAGGTCTTTTCGGCCCTCTGGCAATCTATAGGGACGGGACCATACTTTTACGCCAGGTTCTGTCTCAATCCTATGGGACACTAAATCAGTCTGCCCTGGCAGCTCAGAAAAAACATCTGGGAACTGGTCACATACATCAAGTAGGTCTGACCTTTGTTCCGTTGTTAACTGCTCTCCCATGGGAACCTGATGGTCAGTGTACGTACTTCCCTTTGGAAGCTTTGGACCCAAATCCGTCCCTCCTTCCCGAGGGTGAATGAACAGCGATCTCATTGTTTTCCAAGGTTTTAGGAGGTTCACGTGGTAGATTTGTTTACCCTTCCTGGACCCTGGTTGAGAGATCTCATAGTTCACCTCCCCGGTGCGGCAGAGAACTTGGAAAGGACCCTGCCACTTCGCAAGGAGTTTACTCTCTGATGTCGGTAGTAGTAGCATCACTTGGTGCCCAGGTTGGAAGACCCTCAAGCGAGCATTTTGGTTGTACTGCCTCTCTTGACGTTCTTGAGCAGATTTGAGGTTTTCCTTCGCAAACCGACCTATCATGTCTAGGCGGTTTCTAAGGTCTATGACATACTGAAGGGTATTCTTGGAGGGGGAGGGCTCCTCCTCCCAGGATTCCTTCAGTAGGTCGAGAATACCCCGAGGTTGGCGTCCATATTGGAGCTCAAACGGGGAGAAGCCTGTGGATGATTGGGGAACTTCTCGTACCGCAAACAACAGGAAAGGGAGAAGTTCATCCCAAGCTCGCTTTCAGTGTCCACAAACTTCCTAAGCATAGTTTTTAAAGTACGGTTAAACCTCTCTACCAATCCATCAGTCTGAGGATGGTAGACCGAGGTCCGGATGGATTTTACCTCCAATAACTTCAGGACATCCTGCATTAACTTTGCCATGAAATTTGTTCCCTGGACAGTTAACATTACTTGGGGAAGTCCTACCCTAGAAAACAGTTCTAACAGCCTGTGAGCAACCTGTTTAGCATTGGCTGATCTCAGAGGGAAGGCCTCAGGATACCTGGTGGCATAATCAACAACAACGAGTATAAATTTATGTCCCTTCGCAGAGGGTTCTAAAGGTCCGACCAGATCTACCCCAATTCTCTCGAATGGGACGGCTACCAAGGGCAGAGGAACCAAAGGAGCCGGCTTCTGTCCTTTTTGGCTAGTTAACTGGCATTCAGGACATGTCTCACATAGTTTCATGATGTCACCATGTATGCCTGGCCAGTAAAACCGGGACTAGATGCGGTCCGTGGTCTTATCTCTGCCCAAATGACCACCCCATGGGAGAGTATGGGCTAGGGTAAACACTGTTTTAATCAACCCTTTAGGGACTAGCATCTGTCGAATGACCTCCCCTGTTTGTGTAACCTTATTCACACAATATAGTATGTCTTTCAACAGTTCAAAATGTGGAAACACTTTTACACCTTGTTCATCTATTATCTTGTTGTTGACCTGTACCACCTTCTCATATTGTCTAGCCAGAGCTGGGTCCTCCCTCTGCCTCTGACGGAAGTCAGGAAGATCCAGGTCTGGCAACACTCCCGTATCTATCTGTTTCCCACCCTGGTCATCCCCGGCCATGACCTGCAGTCCTTTGGGCTGACTAATGTTACCAAAAGTCCCAGCCTTTCTTAACCAGTCCTCTATTTCCGCACGTCTCTGTTTACGTGTCTTTGGGACATGGTGTCTATGGGGGAAAATCTCTGGGGAAAAAGGGAACAAGTCTCTGGGCTTCTCCGGTACCAGAGAAGTAGGCTCCGTAGGAGATGGGGCCAACAATGTTTCGAGGTAGGGCCAGTCTCGGCCAAGTAGAACAGGAGCAGGTAGCCAAGGAGCAACTCCCACTAGTAGGCTAGCCTCTTGATCCTGGATACGCAGTGTAACGTTCGCCGTCGGGTATCTCTTTGTATCCCCATGGATACACTCGATATTCCAAGGAGAGTCATAAGATAGTCTATTGCTTGGAATTAGGCCCTCTAGGATCAGGGTTTTTCCAGAGCCCGAGTCCAGCATGGCATTTACTTTTGTCCCCTCCAGAGCTGCTGGGACTAACCACGGATTGTGGTCCCCTCGGAGAGAAGCTGTGGCAGTGGTTCTGCCATATGAACAGTCCATTTCCTCATCTCCTGAGTCCGCAAACTCGGTCGCCCGCGGAAGCTCTCGACGGGGCTCGGTGTTTGGACCTCTCCGCTGTTGGATGGGGTCCTCCCTTCTGGTTGGTGGGGTTATCCTCTCCACTGGATGGGTGACAGGAGTCCAGGTTCTCGGGGAATACTGTGGGTGGCTGCCTCCCTTGAGTGATCCAGTGGCCTCGGACCCAGGATGGGCGTCTCTGCGGGAGTTTGTACCAGGAACCCTCCGAGATGGGAAAGGGTCTTCCGATCGGGTTGACTGGATCTCCCGAGCTGGCGGGTTGTAGACCCCTCGATTGTCTGCTCTCCTGCCTCTAGTATCACCGGAAGCAACTGGTGTTTGCACCGGCCGTTCCCAGCTATCCTGTTGGTGTCGTCGCCCAGGAAGTTTTCCACCAAGCGGACCGCTGAATCCAGGGAAAATGCAGCGTGTCTTTTTACCCAGGAGCGGGAGGAGGGGGAAAGTATCTGTATGAACTGCTCGAGCACAAACTGTTCAAGGATCTCTGCCTTGTCATGTTTTTCCGGTTGTATCCACCTGGCACATAAGTCTACTAAGCGGTGGGCTACGACCCGGGATCTGTCTCGGTTTGTATATTTGACTGTCCGGAACCGCTGTCGGTAGGTCTCTGGCGTGAGGCCTAGGCGATCCAGAATAGCAGCCTTTAGTTTCTGGTAGTCCATGGCCTCGTCCGCTGGAAGAGCCTGGTAGGCTGCCTGAGCTTCCCCTATGAGGAGTGGAGCCAGAGTCGTTACCCAGCGATCAACTGTCCAGCCGTGGGCCGTGGCTACCCTTTCAAAAGTGAGGAGAAATGCCTCTGGGTCTTCGTTTGGCTTCATTTTAGGCAGCATCACCGGTGGGTTATTTGGAATCCCTGGTCTGCCTGGGGTTGGGCCTTCGACCAGCAGTTGGAGTAGCTTTTCCTCTCGCCGGGCCTGTTGCTCATCTTGCTGGGCTTGTCGCTCTGCTTGCTTCTCTGCTAGCTGGAGCTGTTGCTCAAGGAACTGAGAAAAAAAATTCTCCATTTTTCCATTTTTTTTTTTTTTTTTGTGTGGCCCTTCAGATACAGGGGCCGTCCGACATCCCACTTCTGACACCACCTGTGGCAGGACGGCCTGTAGCCGAGGTCAGGGAACAGTCCACACGTATAGTTTCAGGATAAATAAAAACGTTCAGTGGCTTTATTTCTCCACAGTAACATAACATGCGGGTACACTGTCCCTTTAACAAAATAAATCCTGCTCCACTTTGGGAGAAAAACTGACTAATAACACAGCAGACCTATCTAGCAGGCTGGCTGGCTAAACCAGAACCAAACCATAAGGGTACTTTAAGCAGACAGTAAACAAATGAATAATCCTTACTTTAGTTGAAGTAGTCTTTGGTGAAATCCCTCTGGCTAAGGGCTCACGCAGCAGTCTGCTTCTCTCTCTCTCTCTCTCTCTCTCTCTCTCTCTCTCTCTCTCTGGCAGCTACTGCCAGTCACATGATCCTTTATCTACCTTGCTGGCTCTCAGGTGTCAGATAAAGAGTTCTGATTTCCTAACTTCCACCTGAGTTAATTTGTTTAAAAGGATACCCGGGCGCTATCTCTATATGGCGTATTACAGATGTAAAGATGTAAAAAAAGGGGGGGGTGATACTGCCTGCAAATAGTATTCGTTTGATGTCCTCCTGTGACTCGGAACCCCAGCAGGATCTATCCAGGACCCTTGTTGGCAATGAATACAAAAAAGAATGGGGGAGCACAGTTATAGGAAACGGGCAGTGTAATATATCTAGTGATGGATATGGATAGAACAATTAACACATCTATTATAGTGATACTTCACGGGGCAAATTTCAGACGCAAAAGGTATACATGCATTGATGTGTGTATGTGGGTGGAAAGGTAAAAGAATATACAACTTACACGGCCTTGTGTAAGTTCAGTCGCATCAAGGTTTCTTTTTTTTTTTTTCAACTTAAATTTTTTATTTTGAATTGTGTGAGTACATACATGTCATGCATTCATGATAAACAGTGGAGGGAAACGTGCCTCCTGCAATTGGAAAACATGCATCATGTGTAGTATCTGTGTACTTTGGACAGACGGGGAGACAGACAGACTAACCGACAAACTACATATAGCTCCCAGCCGGGAGGGGGAAATGGGGTGGGGAGGGGGGGTGGGAAGGGGTCTCCGACCGAGGTTCCGCTTCTAAACGTGCGACCGCTGGCTCTCTGCAATTAAGAAAACCGACAGTCCGGCGGGCAACCGGTGTACCCCACACTCTCTGTCCATCCATGAACTGTGTGTGCTCTTGGACCGTCGGGGTGTCTTAGGGCCTCTTTAAGGGAGAATGCACTTTACATCTATCAATGCCAAATCGTGGCCCTATCTACCCCCTGTATGTCTGTCTGTGCCAACCATGGTGACCAGACTTTTAGGAAATTTGTGCCAGTGTCATTGACCAGACTCGTCAATTTCTCCATCTGGCAAACTGACCAAATTCGGTTCCTGATCTTTGTGATTATTGGGATTTCATTTTGTTTCCATCGTGCTGCAATCTCCCCCCTCACCGCCGTTGCGAAATGAACCGCCAGTTTGTTTGCTCCCCTGGAGAGACCTTTTTGCGGCCTGTTCAAAAGGAACCGCCATGGGTCGACGGGGGTGGATGTGCCGAGGATCCTATTCAGCCAATCATTAACTGAATCCCAGACCGGCGTAAGTTTGGGGCAAGACCACAGCATGTGGAGCAAGTCTGCTTGTTGTCCGCATTGTCTTGGGCACAATGGGGAGTAGCTGGGCAGAAATTTAGCTAATTTAGTGGGGGTGTGGTACCATCTCATCATAACTTTATATGCATTCTCCCTCAAAGTCGTGCACATTGAGCTTTTTGACGTCGCCGTCACAATTTTTGTCCACTCCTCTACATCAATTTCCTCCCCTAAGTCCTTTTCCCATTTAATCATATACCCCGTCTTGTCCGTCACTGTCTTACTAGAACCGATTACTTCCCCGTACATCTGCGATGTGAGTCCCTCGGTGGATGTCCCCGAACGACAGAGCTTTTCAAAATTCGTCATTGGTATGTGGGGCTGCACTGATTGATAAAACGCTCTGAGCTGGAGGTATCTAAAGAACTCGGCGTTGGGAATTTTTTGGTATTCTTTAAGTAAATCGAATGATTGAACGCCTCGTTTTCCCCCCAGATCTATTAGCCTGTTAATTTTGCTTTTTTTCCAGATAGAGAAGTCTGCGCTGGTCCGGCCCGGAGCAAAGAGTGGGTTATCCCAAAGTGGGGTCATACCTGACGCTTTATGGGTCAGACTGCATCTCATACGTGTGGCCTCCCAGATCGAGATCGAGTTGTTCATGGAGGATAGCGGCAGTTTGGCACTAGTCCGTGCCTTTTTGGGGAGCCAGATTACATGTTCCAGAGCCACAGGGGAGCAGAGCTCCTTTTCTAGGGCGACCCATCTTTTTGAGTCTGGATTCGTGTGCCATTGCACGATTTGGCATAATTGCGCCGCTTTGTAATAGGACAACAAACAAGGTACCGCCAGCCCTCCTGCTTCCGTTCGTTTACGCATAATTTGTTTTCCCACCCTCGCTTTCTTGCCTCCCCAGATAAATTTATCTATAGCTGATTGAAGTGAGAGGACATCCTTCAATCCTATCGGCACTGGGAGGGTCTGGAATAGGTATAGGATGCGTGGAAGCAGGTTCATCTTAACGCAGTGGATCTTTCCGATCCATGATATATTGTGGGTAGACCATCTTTTGAGGTCCCCTCTCAAAGTCTGTGTCAATTTGGGATAGTTTGCCTGATATAGCATGTCATACGCCTTGGTGACGTTGATCCCCAGGTATCTAATGTTTTTCGGTTGCCAATTAAAATTAAAATTTAAGGCGATCAGCTTCTCCATGTGCGTGGGGAGATTAATATTCATGGCATCAGATTTGGACTGGTTTATTTTGAATCCAGAGATCCTGTTGAATCTCCCCAGCAGGTCAAAAAGATTTGGCAGAGAGGTAAGGGGTCTAGATATAGTCAGGAACACGTCATCCGCATAGAGTGCCACCTTATGCGACTGGTTTCCAATGTCTATACCCGTAATGTCTTTGCTCTCGCGTATGTGGGCGGCTAGTGGCTCCATACACAACGCAAAGAGGAGGGGGGAGAGCGGGCAGCCCTGTCGTGTTCCGCTCTTAATTTGGAAGGGGTCCGAGACGAACCCCTGGTGGGTAACCCTTGCCAACGGATTCTCGTAAAGGGCGAAAATTGCTTTTGTTAGTTTCTCTCCCATCCCAAACGCTCCAAGCGTGGCCTCAAGGTATGGCCAGTCTATCCTATCAAATGCTTTTTCTGCATCCAGACTGAGCGCCATAACTGGTATTGATCTGGCATTGGCTATTTCTAACAGATCAATGATTCGTCGAGTATTGTCTGAAGACTGTCGACCCGGGACAAACCCGACTTGATCTGGGTGCACCAGTCTGGGTAGGATGAGACCCAATCTATTGGCCAGGAGTTTGGCATAAATTTTGATGTCCGAATTAATCAGGGATATTGGTCTGTAGCTTTTGCAGTCCAACGGGTCTTTTCCCTGTTTATGTATTACCGAGATGGACGCTTGGAGCATTTGTTGGGGGAAAGGGGTGCCTCCCAGTACTTGATTAAACATGTTGCGAAGGAACGGGGTTAAGAATTTTCCGAATTTCTTATAGTAAAGATTCGAGAAGCCGTCGGGACCCGGGGCTTTAGAGGGTTTTAGGTGTTTGATAACCTCCAATATTTCCTCCGTTGTAAAGTCACTACCCATTGCCTCTCTGTCCAACCTACTCAGGCCCGGTAGATTCGAGCCCTTCAAGAAATCTTTCAGGGCTTTGTCCGTGCCAGCCGGATGGGCTACTTTATCCCCATCGTATAATTTCGCGTAGTATGTTTTGAACTCCGCTACAATGTTTTGCGGGTTGGCCGTGATGTTGCCTGACTCCAGCCGTAGGGCCTGGATATTATAATTACTGGTTTTAGCGCTGATCTTATTAGCCAGCAGGGTATCTGGTTTGTTTGCTTTTTCAAAGAATCTTCTCTTAGTCCAACTCAACGACTTCTCCGCCTGGGAGGCCAGAAGTAGATTTAGTTTAGTCTGAGCGTCGCCAATCTGTTGGCGGGTGGCAGGGTCTGGGGCGATTTTATATTTATCCCAAAGTGTCTTTAGCTCCGCGTGTTCCCTCTTAATTTTAGCGTTGCTCTCTTTTTTCTTACGGGCCGCAATACTAATCAGGTTCCCTCTTATTGTTGCTTTGTGTGCCTCCCAGAGGGTTATGTGAGAGCTAACGCTTCCTTTGTTTTCTCTAAAGAATGTTTGGATTTCATCTCCAATCCTGATCTGTAGATCCGGGATTTTTAGAAGGGATTCATTTAATTTCCAGTTTGCTCCAGGCCTGTCCAGTCCTATCTGTGTGCACCGTAGCTCTATTGGTGCGTGATCGGACCACGAAATATCGTGGATTCCCGCATGGGCGATCTTTGGGACCAGTCTACTAGAGACAAAGAAGTAATCGATTCTACTAAATGAGTCGTGTGGGTGTGAGTAGAACGTATAGTTTCTAGTGAGGGGATGGAGTTCCCTCCAAATGTCGACCAGCTGTAGATCGCGCAGTCCCTGTTCGAGGGCCCTGGATCCAGGATCCGTCCGGCCTCTGTAGGGCCCTGAGCGATCTAGGGCTGCGTTTGATACCGTGTTAAAGTCTCCCCCTATAATTAATGCGCCTTTAGCGTGTTTGCGGATAGTTTCAAAGGATGAGACGAAGAAGGCCGGGTCCCCCCCACTGGGGGCATATATTACGGCGATCGTGAGCGGTTGCTGGTTAATAGACCCTGTGAGTAGCAGGAACCTACCCTCCTCGTCCTTCTTTACCTCATCTACCACCAGTCCCACCCTATTATGTATCAGTATCGCTACTCCGCGTTTTTTTACCCTTGCGGACGCTAGGTAGACTTGTCTAAATTGCTTATCAAAATATTTGGGGAAACTGGTGGTACTGAAGTGTGTTTCCTGTAGCAGCACAATGTCCGCACCCTTACGTTTATAGTCGGTGAGCGCTATTTTCCGCTTACGCGGGCAATTCAGCCCCTTGGCGTTGTGTGAGATAAATGTTAGTGACATGAGGTGCGTGTGTTCTCACCTCTTGTCCTGAGTGTCTTCAGATGGGGTGTCCGGTACCCCGCGGGAGTACTCGGCCTCTCTGCAGTGCACAGCGGTGCGCTCAATGGCAGCGGGTTGCCTCTCTGGCCGGAGGGGGGGGAGGGTAGGGGAAAGACATATGGGACATAGGACACATAAAGGGAAAAAAACAACATTGATATGAACAACCATGTGGGTGAGGCAGTAATGGTCCCAGACCACCACCCCCACCTTGCCTTCGGGTAGGTGGAACTCCTCCCGCGCCCCTGGCTCCCTCCTCCCCTCCACAGGGCTCCTCCGCTCCACCCTCTCCCAAGGACTTTCTCGGCTACCTGGGCATCCGCCCCGGCCCGAGTCTGTAGACGCACAGCGACGGCCAGACTGAAGCCCTCGCCGGCAGACAAATTTTACCATTATGAACGTGGTATCTCTTGCCATGAGCTATCCTCTAGCACTTTTAAAGAACTGACTCTATCGTCAAAACCCCCCCCCCCCCAACTTATTCGCGTTCCTAACTACGTAACCTAGCTTACCTCCAGCTCCCCTCCCTCCCTATAACTAACTCGGAATCCCTCCCCTAGCTTTTGTTCGGTCCCCCTTGACCTCTTATTCTTTTTTTTAAAACATCACTTATTACTCTCCATTAACAGTAAACAGTAATAAGGTAATAATAAAAATTAAACTATTATTCATCATTTGTTTTTTGTTTTTTAGTATACTATACCTATTGTGCTACACCTTCTCCTCCTGTCACTTTATTTATTAATGTACTGTGGTGTGTTGTGTTAAACCTTGAGTAACTGGAAACATAGTAAGCCCCCCCTCCCCTCTTCTGCTTCATCCTTGCCACGGGACTCATTCCAGCTCGACAGGTCTGCTGCTCAGCCTCCAAACCCTCCGTCTGTGGCTCCTGTGCAGTCGGGAACCTCTCGTGATGCTTTGCAGCTCCTCCCCTGGTGACGACGACCGTCGCCATCTTGGTAGTGGCAGGCCGTCCTCTCGCGAGATTTGCCTCCTCAGTCTCCTTCCTCCGGCCCCTCCCCTCTCATTGTGGATCGGGAGCTGCTCCAAGATGGCCGCCATTCGTGGAGAGGTGCTGCCGGAGCTGCGGGGAGCCATGGAACTGACCTGAACGGGTCTTGAACTGCTTCTTTAACTATGGAACAGTAACTGGAACGGGAACAGGTAGGGTGTTTGTCTTTATTTGCAGCTCAGGTCCCGATTTCATTTCGGGCTGTGGGGTTGACGTCGCTTGTCGGCTTTTCTCACCTCCTTCCATGAAGTGTCGGGTGCAGCTCCCCCTGTGGCTAGTTCTGCGGGTATTTTGTCCTGGAGCCCTATTTTGGCGAGGAAGCTGCTGCCATCTTCTAGTCTCCGCAGCGTGGTGGCAGCGCCATTTTGTATCACCATTAACCCAAACGGGTACAGCCAACGGTAGCGGGTCCCAGCCTCTCTCAGCACTTTAGTTACGGGGGCAATTTGTTGTCTTTTCAGCAGGGTAGTGGGTGAGATGTCTTGATAGACCTGCAGTTTATAACCCTCAAAGTCTCCCTGAGATCTGGTCAATTGGCAGAATGCCTCCTTCACTCTAAAAAAGTGAAAACGGGCTATTATGTCTCTTGGGGGGGCATTTTGCTGTGGTCTCGACCTCAATGCCCTGTGGCAGCGGTGCAGGTGCAGGTCTGCTTCCGAACGGTCAGGCATTATGTTTTGGAGCCATCTGCACATAAAGTCCTCCGGATCCGTTTCAGTCTCTGGGACCCCCCGGATCCTCACATTGTTCCTCCGATCCCTATTGTCCGCATCCTCCTGCCGATCCAATATATCCCTGACTGTTTCCCTCATTTGTGCCACTTGTCTGTCTGTTTTGTGGAGTGCTTTGACTGTGGCGTCCATTTTTTTTTCAAGAGAGTCTGTGCGCTCTCCTATACCGCAGATATCAGCTCTCAGGGCTGCCACTTCAGACTGAAAGCACTTTTTGATGTCTAAGCAGAACTCTCTCATGTCTCTGCGTCTCATAATTTGGTTGTCTCTGCTGGTGTCTGGGCCGACATCTTCCTCCTCTTCCGATTCGGAATTACTTGGCGCCATTCCCTCCTGGCTGGGGGCCCGAGCTGGATCTCCTTTAGTGAAGTAATCTGTCAGGACCGCTGATGTACTCTTTGAGCGGGTCGTTCTCGGCATCCTGGGACTTTGAGGCAGTGTGTAGATATGAATTGGGGCTTGATTGTGCTGTTTTGCTGCGTTTTTATTTAATATTGCCGCCGGCTGAGAACGGAGCTAATGGCTCACACGTTCATGCACTCCAGCCGTCGCGCATGCGCCTCGCATCAAGGTTTCTTTATGATTCTTGTCGCCTTGGAGTGATGTGTTCTTCTGCGATCTAGGATTTTCAAACAACAGGAAAGGGAGAAGTTCATCCCAAGCTCGCTTTCAGTGTCCACAAACTTCCTAAGCATAGTTTTTAAAGTACGGTTAAACCTCTCTACCAATCCATCAGTCTGAGGATGGTAGACCGAGGTCCGGATGGATTTTACCTCCAATAACTTCAGGACATCCTGCATTAACTTTGCCATGAAATTTGTTCCCTGGACAGTTAACATTACTTGGGGAAGTCCTACCCTAGAAAACAGTTCTAACAGCCTGTGAGCAACCTGTTTAGCATTGGCTGATCTCAGAGGGAAGGCCTCAGGATACCTGGTGGCATAATCAACAACAACGAGTATAAATTTATGTCCCTTCGCAGAGGGTTCTAAAGGTCCGACCAGATCTACCCCAATTCTCTCGAATGGGACGGCTACCAAGGGCAGAGGAACCAAAGGAGCCGGCTTCTGTCCTTTTGGCTAGTTAACTGGCATTCAGGACATGTCTCACATAGTTTCATGATGTCACCATGTATGCCTGGCCAGTAAAACCGGGACTAGATGCGGTCCGTGGTCTTATCTCTGCCCAAATGACCACCCCATGGGAGAGTATGGGCTAGGGTAAACACTGTTTTAATCAACCCTTTAGGGACTAGCATCTGTCGAATGACCTCCCCTGTTTGTGTAACCTTATTCACACAATATAGTATGTCTTTCAACAGTTCAAAATGTGGAAACACTTTTACACCTTGTTCATCTATTATCTTGTTGTTGACCTGTACCACCTTCTCATATTGTCTAGCCAGAGCTGGGTCCTCCCTCTGCCTCTGACGGAAGTCAGGAAGATCCAGGTCTGGCAACACTCCCGTATCTATCTGTTTCCCACCCTGGTCATCCCCGGCCATGACCTGCAGTCCTTTGGGCTGACTAATGTTACCAAAAGTCCCAGCCTTTCTTAACCAGTCCTCTATTTCCGCACGTCTCTGTTTACGTGTCTTTGGGACATGGTGTCTATGGGGGAAAATCTCTGGGGAAAAAGGGAACAAGTCTCTGGGCTTCTCCGGTACCAGAGAAGTAGGCTCCGTAGGAGATGGGGCCAACAATGTTTCGAGGTAGGGCCAGTCTCGGCCAAGTAGAACAGGAGCAGGTAGCCAAGGAGCAACTCCCACTAGTAGGCTAGCCTCTTGATCCTGGATACGCAGTGTAACGTTCGCCGTCGGGTATCTCTTTGTATCCCCATGGATACACTCGATATTCCAAGGAGAGTCATAAGATAGTCTATTGCTTGGAATTAGGCCCTCTAGGATCAGGGTTTTTCCAGAGCCCGAGTCCAGCATGGCATTTACTTTTGTCCCCTCCAGAGCTGCTGGGACTAACCACGGATTGTGGTCCCCTCGGAGAGAAGCTGTGGCAGTGGTTCTGCCATATGAACAGTCCATTTCCTCATCTCCTGAGTCCGCAAACTCGGTCGCCCGCGGAAGCTCTCGACGGGGCTCGGTGTTTGGACCTCTCCGCTGTTGGATGGGGTCCTCCCTTCTGGTTGGTGGGGTTATCCTCTCCACTGGATGGGTGACAGGAGTCCAGGTTCTCGGGGAATACTGTGGGTGGCTGCCTCCCTTGAGTGATCCAGTGGCCTCGGACCCAGGATGGGCGTCTCTGCGGGAGTTTGTACCAGGAACCCTCCGAGATGGGAAAGGGTCTTCCAATCGGGTTGACTGGATCTCCCGAGCTGGCGGGTTGTAGACCCCTCGATTGTCTGCTCTCCTGCCTCTAGTATCACCGGAAGCAACTGGTGTTTGCACCGGCCGTTCCCAGCTATCCTGTTGGTGTCGTCGCCCAGGAAGTTTTCCACCAAGCGGACCGCTGAATCCAGGGAAAATGCAGCGTGTCTTTTTACCCAGGAGCGGGAGGAGGGGGAAAGTATCTGTATGAACTGCTCGAGCACAAACTGTTCAAGGATCTCTGCCTTGTCATGTTTTTCCGGTTGTATCCACCTGGCACATAAGTCTACTAAGCGGTGGGCTACGACCCGGGATCTGTCTCGGTTTGTATATTTGACTGTCCGGAACCGCTGTCGGTAGGTCTCTGGCGTGAGGCCTAGGCGATCCAGAATAGCAGCCTTTAGTTTCTGGTAGTCCATGGCCTCGTCCGCTGGAAGAGCCTGGTAGGCTGCCTGAGCTTCCCCTATGAGGAGTGGAGCCAGAGTCGTTACCCAGCGATCAACTGTCCAGCCGTGGGCCGTGGCTACCCTTTCAAAAGTGAGGAGAAATGCCTCTGGGTCTTCGTTTGGCTTCATTTTAGGCAGCATCACCGGTGGGTTATTTGGAATCCCTGGTCTGCCTGGGGTTGGGCCTTCGACCAGCAGTTGGAGTAGCTTTTCCTCTCGCCGGGCCTGTTGCTCATCTTGCTGGGCTTGTCGCTCTGCTTGCTTCTCTGCTAGCTGGAGCTGTTGCTCAAGGAACTGAGAAAAAAAATTCTCCATTTTTCCATTTTTTTTTTTTTTTTTTGTGTGGCCCTTCAGATACAGGGGCCGTCCGACATCCCACTTCTGACACCACCTGTGGCAGGACGGCCTGTAGCCGAGGTCAGGGAACAGTCCACACGTATAGTTTCAGGATAAATAAAAACGTTCAGTGGCTTTATTTCTCCACAGTAACATAACATGCGGGTACACTGTCCCTTTAACAAAATAAATCCTGCTCCACTTTGGGAGAAAAACTGACTAATAACACAGCAGACCTATCTAGCAGGCTGGCTGGCTAAACCAGAACCAAACCATAAGGGTACTTTAAGCAGACAGTAAACAAATGAATAATCCTTACTTTAGTTGAAGTAGTCTTTGGTGAAATCCCTCTGGCTAAGGGCTCACGCAGCAGTCTGCTTCTCTCTCTCTCTCTCTCTCTCTCTCTCTCTCTCTCTCTGGCAGCTACTGCCAGTCACATGATCCTTTATCTACCTTGCTGGCTCTCAGGTGTCAGATAAAGAGTTCTGATTTCCTAACTTCCACCTGAGTTAATTTGTTTAAAAGGGTACCCGGGCGCTATCTCTATATGGCGTATTACAGATGTAAAGATGTAAAAAAAGGGGGGGGTGATACTGCCTGCAAATAGTATTCGTTTGATGTCCTCCTGTGACTCGGAACCCCAGCAGGATCTATCCAGGACCCTTGTTGGCAATGAATACAAAAAAGAATGGGGGAGCACAGTTATAGGAAACGGGCAGTGTAATATATCTAGTGATGGATATGGATAGAACAATTAACACATCTATTATAGTGATACTTCACGGGGCAAATTTCAGACGCAAAAGGTATACATGCATTGATGTGTGTATGTGGGTGGAAAGGTAAAAGAATATACAACTTACACGGCCTTGTGTAAGTTCAGTCGCATCAAGGTTTCTTTATGATTCTTGTCGCCTTGGAGTGATGTGTTCTTCTGCGATCTAGGATTTTCTTCTTGGTGTAAATTCAGTTTTCTTCGTTCATAAGATGTACCCTTCCAGGGGGATTTCCTCTCATGTAAACAAAGAAAGGAGGTTAGATTAAGTCATATATATACAGAGGCTGCAATATGGGGAAGGATGGTGTAGTAATAAACCATTAAAATATAATGGTATAATCAAACACTCACACAGGCTAATGTGAGTCTTCTCCTATCTTGGTATCTTATAGTTGCCAGTTGGGGCAAGGCCTCAGATTAAGATCTGTGGATAACTTTCAATCGGTTACAGATGGTGATGAAGGGGGGAATAAAAAGATATAACACAATACTCACACGGGCCAGTGTGAGTGCACACTCCAAGTGGTTTCTTTACACTTTTGTCCCTGGTCTTTATGTGCCCCTAATGCTGATGATGGGGTGAAAACAGATTAAATGACACTAAGGTCTATAGGATAAAAACGTTATTTTAAATAAAGAACATGAATATAAAAAATGAAAATAAAAAACACAGAAACCAAAGGCTTCTATGAGGAATAAAAGCAAGGGGAGTAATAAGGTGTATAGTGGTAGAGAGTCTCTCCTTCCGCGTCCGGATGGGGAGCTACGACTGCACCTCTGCCTCCTTTGAATTGTGCTAAAAAAAAGTCCCAATTGTAGAGTAGAGCAACGCGTTTCGTCCAGAACTGGACTTCCTCAGGCTCAATTGAGTTTTTATTTTCATTTTTTATATTCATGTTCTTTATTTAAAATAAAGTTTTTATCCTATAGATTTGTTTACATGAGAGGAAATCCCCCTGGAAGGGTACATCTAATGAACGAAGAAAACTGAATATGCACCAAGAAGAAAATCCTAGATCGCAGAAGAACACATAACTCCAAGGCGACAAGAATCATAAAGAAACCTTGATGCGACTGAACTTACACAAGGCCGTGTAAGTTGTATATTCTTTTACCTTTCCACCCACATATACACATCAATGCATGTATACCTTTTGCGTCTGAAATTTGCCCCGTGAAGTATCACTATAATAGATGTGTTAATTGTTCTATCCATATCCATCACTAGATATACTATACTGCCCGTTTCCTATAACTGTGCTCCCCCATTCTTTTTTGTATTCCACCTGAGTTAACCCTTATGAGTGCTGGATGAAGCACTCAGACATATGTCTCCCAGGCGTAACTGATAGGAGTTGACTTCACATATCCCAATAACTGGAGGGTCCCTGGAGCAGAAAATAATGGCGTTTGCCTCAGGGCGATCCCTGATCCCTGATCCCCGATCCCCCTCCGCTCTTGTAAAAAAAAAAAGTGGGTTAAAAAAAACGGAGTCGGAGGACTCTCGAGAAGAATGCAGCACTGTACCTCTAAAACTATTCAGGCCTCTGGTTTTAAATATCTTACCGTACAAATAGTATTAGAAAATGGTTTATCAACCAACAAAGCTTTTATTAACCACGGCTTCTATTCAATATGCTGGGAAGCTCTTTTAACCATTCAAATGAATGGGAATAACCACTTCTAAAGCAGAGG